>NW_024962317.1:443839-471319 GCF_019238085.1 Lagopus leucura | reverse complement strand
CCCCCCCAAGCTGCTGTTTGGGGTCAAACGTCAGCACATGGCCTTGGCCGGGCCTCGGCACCGTGCTATCCCACTCCGGGACACCCCTGAACCCCCCACAACCGGAGCCACCCTCTGCAGGGTTCGTGTCCCCATTAAGGACCAGCAGGGCGGTGCTGGGGAGTGATTGGGGGGGGGAGGGGGGAAGGAGGTGCAGTGCGTCCAATGGGGCTGAGCACCGGGGGGGGGCACTGATGGGGCTCAGAATCCCCGGGAATCCTCCTGCACCCTTCCTGCATCATCCCTACATCCCTCCCTCCTGCATCCTTCCCCATATCTCTGCCTGCACCCCTGCCTGCATCCTCCTGCATCCCACTGCTTCCCTCCTGCATCTCTGCCTGCATCCCTCCCGCATCCCTGTGTCCTGCATCCTCCTTTATCTCTCCTCCATCCCTGCCACCATCCCCGCCTGTTTCCCTCTTTCATCCTCCTGTATCCTTCCCCCCCCCCCCCCCCCCGCCTTTGTCTCCTCTCCATGTCCCCGCTTCCCCCCTTCCCACCCCCCCAAAGCTGGCAGCGTGAGGGCGGAAGCGGCGCCCGAACAGCCTCAGGCAGCGTGACGTCATCCCTCCGCCTCGAACCAATCAGAAATAGGGCTGAGGCATAAAACCCGCCTCTGTCCCTCAGACAACCAATCGGCGCGCGGCGGTGGGCGGGGCGAGGAGGGGGAGGGCGGGGCGTTGCGCGGGCATGGCGCTGCGGAGGGCGCTGAGAGCGGCGGGCCGGAGGTGGGGGCAGCTTGGGGTGGGGGGGCACCTTAAGGGAGGGGGGGCGGCGGCTCTTGGCAGGGGATCTTCTGGGGGGGGTTGGCCCCATGGGTGCAGAGGGCGTGGGGAAGGGGTGCAGTTGTATGGGGAGGGGGTGCACAGTGCACCGGGGGGGGGCGGACGCTCCTGGATTTGGGATTGGGGAGGGGGGGGTGCCTGGGGAGGGGGTGTGCGCCGGGCCCGGGGTGCGCGGGGGAGCGCGTTGTTGGTTGAATGGGGTTGGGGGTCGTTGCATCTCCGTGCTCCTTTTTGGGGTTTGTCCCCACGTGGAGCCCCCCCACCCCGCCCCCTGCAAGGTGTGCGCAGCGCCTGTGCTCGGTGGCACCGGGGGACACCATCTTCGCCGTCTCCTCCGGACATGGACGCTGCGGGGTGGCCGTCATCCGTACCAGCGGGCCGGGCAGCGGGGGGGCCATACGCAGCCTCACCGGGAGCTCCGAGCTGCCCCCCCCTCGCGTTATGGCCCTACGGCGCATCCGGGACCCCCGCACCGCAGAGCTGCTGGACCGCGGCCTCGTGGTCTGGTTCCCAGGTGGGGGCTGGGGGAGAGAAAGGGGTGTGTGGGGGCTGGGGGGGGGTGGGGGGCTGTGGCCCCTCTGAGGGTCTCAGTGGGGGGGTGCCGTGGAGGGCTCTGTGTTATCGGGGTCTGGGTATGCAGTAGGGTCTTCTTGGGCCCTAGAAGGGGCTGTTGGGTACCCGGAGTTGGGGGTGTCTGGGTGCCCATCGGGTGGATCGGGGGTTTGGTGTGGGTTTAGGTGCCCACGGGGGTGGATCTCAGTGCCCAGTGAGGTTTGGTGGGGGATCAAGGGGATCAGTGCAAGTTCTGGGTGCCAGGTGGGGGTCTGGCCGTCATCCCAGCCTGCTGCAGCCCCTCTTGGCTTCCCTGGCACCGCTGAGCGCAGACAGCTCCAGCGATGCTCCAGCATCAAACGCTGCCCCATTGCACCGACCCCGTGCAGCCGTGGGCTCGGGGTCTCTCTCTCTCTCCCCCCCCTGCCCCTGTGGGATTGAAGGCGTTCCCCGTGCTCTGCAGGACCCCAAAGCTTCACCGGGGAGGACTGCATGGAGCTGCACGTGCACGGCGGGCCGGCGGTGGTGAGCGGAGTGCTGCAGGCACTGGGTGAGCCTTCCCACCCCCATCCCCATGGGTGTCCCGTCCCCCCCTCACCCTCTCAGTGCTGATGGCTGCTCTCAGGGCGTCTGTCTGGGCTGCGTCCTGCTGAGCCGGGTGAGTTCACACGCCGTGCGTTCCACCGGGGGAAGCTGGACCTGACGGCAGCTGAAGGGCTGAGGGACCTCATCCATGCTGAGACCGAGGCGCAGCGGCAGCAGGCACTGAGGCAGATGGAGGGCGAGCTGGGGAGGCTGTACCAGCAGTGGGGCGAGACCCTCACCCAGGTGGGGGCTTTGGGGGGTTTTGGGGGTGCTCGGGGACGCGTGAGCTGTCTGTGCTGACTCCTGTGCTACGCCCCAGGCCCTCGCTCATATCGAAGCGTACATTGACTTCAGTGAAGATGACAACGTGGAGGAAGAGGTGTTGTCCCAAGGTGCCCAGTGGGGGTCTGATGAGGGGTCAGGGGGATTGGTGTAAGTTCTGGGTGCCAGGTGGGGATCTGGCCATCATCCCAGCCTGCTGCCACCCCTCTTGGCTCTCCTGGCACCGCGATGCCCACTGAGCACCGACAGCTCCAACGCTGCTCCAGCGCCCAACGCTGCCCTGTTGTGCTTACCCCACTTTGCTGTGGGGGGGGGGATGCACTGATCTTGCTGTTTCCTCACCCCCACCGCTGTGTTCTGGCAGTGGATGCAGCCGTGCGGACCCTGGAGCAGGAGATTGCTGCACACCTGCAAGATGGGCGCCGGGGGGGAGCTGCTGCGCTCGGGGGTCCGCGCCGTCATCGCCGGACCCCCCAACGTGGGCAAGAGCAGTCTGCTCAACCTGCTGTGTGAGTGGGGTGCGGGGGGCTCCGAGAGGCCGCCCCCCCATCCGAGGCAGAGCCACTTCCCCATCTCCATGCTGTAAGGGTGGGGGTCTCTGGCGTCATCCCCCTGAGCCCCGTGTCCCCCCTGTCCCCAGGCCAGCGCCCGGCTGCCATCGTGTCCCCAGTGGCGGGGACCACGCGGGACGTGGTGGAGGTGTCCCTGAATGTCAGCGGTTACCCCGTGGTGCTGAGTGACACGGCGGGGCTGCGTGATGCCACCGACCCCATCGAGCAGGAGGGAGTCAGCCGTGCTCGGGAGCGGTGAGCTGGGGGGGAGGGGGGGGGCTGAGCAGGTGGTGATACAGCAGGCTGTGTCCCCATGGGATGCATCTCCATGGGCTGTGTCCCTGCAGCCTGCAGCATGCAGACCTGGTGCTGGCTGTGTTGGATGCCACCACGGTGCCTGCTGAGCCGGCCGAGCTGGGGGCTGCCCTGGGCTCCTTGGTGCCCCCCACCACTCCCTGCATCCTGGTTCTCAACAAGGCCGACCTGCTGGGGGGGCGCACGGGGGCTCTATGTGATGCCTGCACCCACAGACCCCCGCTGCCCCCCACCACCCTGCTGTCCTGCAAGACGGGCGAAGGCACCGACAGCCTCTTACAGCTGCTGGGGCAGCAGCTGGCACAGCTGTGAGTGCCACGGATCCGGGGTTGGGGGGGCACAGGATGGCACCCATGCACAGATGGGTTTTGGTGGGGAGGGGAGGGGGTGGATGCTGCAGGGTGTTGTGTCCTCCCCTTCTACCCCTCCAGGTGCGGAGACCCCCTGGCTGGCTCTCCCAGCCTGACTCAGAGCCGGCACAGCACCCAGCTGGGGGGCTGCATGGCCGCCCTGGCGCTGTACAGGCAGCAGCAGGATGTGGGGATGGCAGCCGAGCAGCTGCGCCTGGCACGGCGACACCTGGGACGCATCACCGGGCACGTGGGTGCTGAGGACATCCTCGATGTCATCTTCAGGGACTTCTGCATTGGCAAGTGATGGGGGTCCGTGGGGGTATTAAACCGTGGTGCCTTGGGCTGGTCTGCGTCCTTGCCCTGTGCCGGGTGCGCTGCTCTCCGTGCCTGGGGGGAGCGCATCCTGAGCCCCCAGCCGTGGGAAAACCCTCTGGGAAGGGCCGCACTTCCTGGCCAGGAGGATACACACAGAGCTGGAGTGTTGGTGATGGAAAATCCTGCACTTTGTCCTTGGGTTTCCCCTCCCCATCGCACGGCATGGCGCCCATCGTGGTGCCCCAAGAGTGGTGGTGTGAGGATCCCAGCCCCAGGGGAGTGGGTGCCCTCTAAGGATGGGGGTCCCTGTGGCCCCCGTTGTTCTCCCACCCCCCAGATGGGGCTCCCAACAGTGCCACCGTGCATCAGGGCAGCCCCACCACGTGGCTTTGCTTGTCTCATGAGTGATGGGGGGGGATCCAAAGGGACCCAGGGGTGCTGGTGGGGGAGAGGGACACCGCAATGGCCTGAGGAGCGCTCAGTGTCACCGTGTGCTGATGGTGGCATGCAGGTGTTGCGGGACTGGGGCTGCAGCGTGCCGGGTGTCAGGAAAAGCTGTTTAAACAGGAAAGGGAGGAACACACGGCCATAAATCACTGCATGGCCATAAATCACTGCACGGCCATAAATCACTGCGTGGCCATAAATCACTGCGCCTCGGCCCCTGCGTGCCAAAGGTGGGGGTGGTGAGGGCAGCAGGGGCTGCAGGGCTTCTGGGGGGGGGGTTGGTGGGAGGCTCTGCTTTGGCTGGGAGCTTTGCGCTCTCTTCCCAACTGCACAGGGGTGGAAAGCTCCGGGTTTGGCAGCAGGATGGGGGGGAAATGGCAGCTGCCCCAGGGGGAACCTTGACCTGATTCCCACCCCCCCACACCCCCCTCCCCCATTGGTACTGGGGAGTCCCTTACATCCTTGGCTGCTGCTCGGCTACTTCTGGGAACAGCCCCCCCCCTCTTCCTGGTCTGTTTCCTCAGCCTTGCTGCCTCTGCAGCAGGACGGGATGTTCCTGTCCCCCCCACTCCTCCCCATGGCCTTTTTCCCCCTGTCCCAGCCCCCCCCCCCGCACCCCCCTCTCCAGCAGTAAAGCACGCATGCGATGAGTTGTGTCAGTGCTCAGCACAGGCTGTATTCACAGCAGCTCCATGTACAAACGTGGGTACCGAGCCGGGGGGGGGGGAGGAATGGGTAGGCATGGGTTGGGGGTTTGGGGAAGGGGAGGGGGTCGGGTGGGACTCATTCCTCGCTCACTCCTGGTTGGGGTTTTCCATCCGTGCTGTGGGAAGCGCCGCTCCGGGCTCGTCCTGCTGTCCTCCAGCCCCTCACCACGGCTCTCCTCGTGCTACCCGCTGCGAGGAGGGCACAGTCAGCTCTGTCTGCTCCCCATCCCTGGGGGTCTCCAGTGCCCACTCCCTCACCTGGGGTTCCTCATCATGGCCGTGTACTGCTCTATCACGCTCTGCACCACCTTCTGGATCTCCTCCGTATTGATTTTATCTGGCAGGATGAAAGCGGCGGGGTTCAAGCAGGGGGGCACTCAGTTGGGGCAGCGCCTGCTGGGGGTTGGACTCACCCTGATTCTGCAGCGCATCCGCATAGGTGCTGGGGAAGGGGCCTGGCCGCACGCTGCCCACAGCACTGCCTGGCACCCGTGGGGCGGTGTAGTAGGTGCCCACCTACAGAGGGGAGAGAGGTGCACGTCTCTGCTGCTTCCCCTGGCCCTTGCCTGCAGTGTGGGCTCAGCTCCGAGCACTGCTGGCACCAACAGGGCACGGGGACAGGGGTGGCACGGGGACGGGGGTGGCACAGGGACGGGGGTGGCACAGCATGGAGCGTGCGCCCTGTGTGCTAAAGGCTGTGAGCAAGAGCACATCTCCAGAGATACAGGCTTAAAAAAGGTGCGTGCAAGGAAGTGCCCATGCCAAAGTACGCCTGCCAAAGCGCCTCTGCAAAACCCTGCCTTAAACTCCCCATGCCCGGCTGCTCCCCACCTTGGAGCTCATGCAGATGTTGAGCTGCTCGCTGAAGTAGTTGGCTTGCGCGGCGGCTTTGCTCTTCTCTCCCAGCTCCTTGCTGAGCCGCTCCTTCTCTGCCAGCAGCTTCCTCTGCTCCTCCTGGCTGCCCTGCAGCTGCTGCCTCGCCTCCTGCAGCCTCCTGCCCAGCTCCTGCCTCTCGTGGGAGCAGTTGAGGTGGCACTGCTGCAGCGTCAAGTCGCAGACGCTCTTCCCCACGTAGTCGCTCTCGTGCTTCTGCTGCCTGGAGAAGAGCTCCTCGATGCGATGCATCAGCAGCCGCAGCTGATCCTCCACCTGGCTGCAGCCGAAGTTCTTGTTGCTCATGCTCATGGTGCGCAGGTTGTACAGCACGTTGGAGCGCAGCGTGTCGCATTCGCCCCTCAGGTGCTCCAGCTGCGCCTTGGTGGTGCCGCAGAGCGCGCCCGTGGCTTTCAGCTCCTGCTGGCAGCGTTCCTGCTCCTGCCTGGCCTTACCCAGAGCTGTTTCGGCCGTGCTGCAGCTCTGCCCCAGCTCCTTCCTCTGCTGCGTCGCCGTCTCCAGCTGCCGCTGCAGCTGCGCCTTGTCGGCTGCGTGGGGTGGAGGGTTGGGGTTGTGCCGTGGGACCCCCACCCATCGCCCTGATCCTCCCCTCGTGGCACTGCCCAGCCTGGGGGTAGGCCGTGTCTGAGCTCCCTAAGGGTTACTGGGGACCCCCGTGCACGGACTTTGAGGCAGTGGGGGATCTGTGGGTCCTCAGGTGTTGGGAAGGGGATGCCAAGGTTGGGGTTCCCCCTTACCGGTGCAGCTGGTGTTGATGATGTTGATGGCCATGTAGCACTTCTCCAAGTAAGAGTTTTGGAAGAAGATGGTCCTGCTGATCTCCTCCAGCTGAGGGAAAAGCAGGGGGGTGTTAAGGGGATGGGGTCGGCTTGGCCCCCACCGTCATCACCTCACGGCAGCGCCAGGAGCTCCTCCAGCACAGCCAAAGAGGTGGGGACCCCCGGGGATGGCTGTGTCCAGGGATTGGAGGGCCCCACACCCCTCACCCATCTCTGGGGTCTCAGGCAGAGGGTCCTCACCCATCCCTCCGGGTTTCTGAGCAGGGGGTCCACACCCCACACCCCTCACCCCCCCCCTATGGGCTCCGGGCCAGCGCTTCCCCCCAGCTCTCACCCTGGGGGTGCTGTTGGGGGCCTGGCTGCTGTTGCACTTCTCCAGCTGCCCCTGCACCTTCTGCAGCTGCCCCTGCAGCCCTTGGTTGGCCTTCAGTGTGGCGTTCAGGGTGCGTGTCAGGTTGGCGTTCCGGCCGCTCAGGGTGATGATTTTATGGTAGTGCTCCTGCAGCTGCCCATCCAGCAGCTGGACGTGCTTATCGGTGCCGGCGTGCGCGTTGCCGTACACCATGAAGAGCACCAACCCCAGGATGATGAGGAACTGGATGAGGGAGGTGAAGAGGAAGACGTAGCGCATGTAGAAGGCGCAGTCCCTTTTGGGCATCACCTGTTTGCTCTCCAGCCCGAACTTGGCCATGCCGTAGCCGCTCTTCTCCATGCTGCCCGCGCTCTGCTCGCCGCACCCCAGGGCTGTCCCTTTCTACGGGGTCGGGGTGGAGCCGGCTCCCCAGCCGTGTTTATATTGCTCTATTTAATATTTCCTTTCGCTGGGCTCCTTCCTGCCTCTCCGGATGCCTCCGGGTTATCACGGTGCAGCTTCTGTTTGCTGCAGGGCCATTGTTCCCCGTTGCTATAGGACGGGGGCACAGCTCAGCCGTTCCCCCCCCTCCCCAACCCTCCCCGCTGCTGATGGGGATCACATCTCCCCTGGGACCCCACTGCCAGCACTGCCAGGCACGCAAGGGAATGGCTGTCGTGCAGCCCTGGGGGGCAGTGGGCAACGGGGGTGCATTGGGAGGGTGATGAAGACAGACCCCTCCCTCCACACCACCCAGGGCTCACGTCATCATTGCGACCTGGAGATCTTGGGGGGGGGGGGGCACCCATGGGTGCTGCAGTGTTCCCATGCCTTATGCCCTGCTGGGGAAATCACCGGAGGGGGGGGGGAGCACAGCAGGCCCCTCTGAGCAGGGGGCAGCAGGGGGGGGCTGAGCTGGGCTGAGTGCCCTGAGATCCCCACTGAGGGGACTCAACTCCCACCCCCATCAGGTTCCGCTGCTGCGCCTGCAGCGCTGCCTCGTGCTCATCGCCATCCCAAATCTCACCAAGTCACTCTCTTATTTCTGATGAATCTTTGATAAATCGCAGCTGGACATCACTGTACACGTTTCCTTTTCTCTCTTCTGAGTGACACCACAGAGCTGTGAGCCCTGAGGGGACACAGTGCCCGCTCAGGGGACACTCAGGACCCATTCCCCATATTTATGCTGCCCTTCCCCAGCAGCACTGCAGCATTCCCAGCCCGGGGGGGGAGGTCAGGGGCTGCGAGGTGCCAGCGCTGACCCCGCTGCTTCCTGCCCTCACGCTCCCTGGAGCCCGCCGGTGTCTGCGGCGCTGGGGACGGTGTCGGTCCCCCATCCATTCTCAGCTACCACATTTCCTTCCTGAGCTGCAAATAACAGTGAGTCACCCCCCGCTCCCCCCCCGGCCCCACTCTGGGGGCACCGTCTGGGCTCTGCTGGACCCCGACCTCACTTCTGGTCCCAGAGCCTCCCGTGTCACCGACGGCACCGTTCACCCAATGGGACGCACCTCACGGTCAGCCGATCCTCAGCAGCGCTCTGCATCCATCGAGGTGTTCAGGCATCCCCACGGGACCCCTCCCCCCCCCCCCCCCACCGGCTCAGCCCCCTCCCACACACACTTTCTGCCTCTTTGTCCCATTTTCCAGACGGCGTCCCGGCTATAATTAATCCTTCCTGTGCCAAGGGCTGGGGCTGCCTTGAGGTTGGACCATAGGAACGGGTCCTGCCCACCCCGACGCACGGCTGGGTGGGGGGCACCGCCGGATTTGGGGCTGTGAACCCCTTCCTGCAGCCCCTCCTTGCCTGGGGGGCGGTGGGGGTGATCCCCCCCTGTGGGGCAGGGGGGCCGGATGCCTGTTCTCACCCTGCCCTCTGCACAGGATACCGCTGTGGCAGCGGCAGGAAAATCGGCAGCAACTTTCCTGGAAACTGTCTTTCGTGTGGATCAAAGGAACAGGGAAGAGCTGGGAATCAGTGGCAGCCGCTCATCCCTCCCATCCCTCCCCCACCCCCACAAGTGGCTCAGCCCCACAACCAGCAGAGCCCAGTGTTGGTAACCTGCACAGTGCCCCCTAAGCACTGAGCTGGCCAAATTACATTGAGCAGTAAGGGGTCGAACTTCATGGAGCACTATTCCTGTTTAATCAGTAGATGAACAGAATTAATGATTAATGAACGGCTCTGGCTGGCCTCAGGGCAAGGACTGGTCACCATCTTCTGGCCCCAGCAAGCAAACAGCACCCAAAGCTGCTCAGTGTGTTGGGGGGGGGGGGGGGGGAGGGAACGAGACGAGACGAGGGGATGTGGGGAGGATCATTGGTGCTGTGCCCACTCCGCTCTGCTGAGTTCAGAGGGGATGAGCTGCTGCTGGTTTTAGTGCTGGTGGGATTGGAAGAAATGGGCAACCCTGGTTCCTGCTGCTGTAGGGCTGGCGCCATCCCATGCGTGGTGTCCGTGCTGGCAAAGAGGGGCTGGACAGGAGGGTGCTATGGGGCTTCAGCTCTTCCTGCAAGAAGGAGCGGACAGCACAGAGTGAGACCCCGCAGGGACACAGCGACAAAGGGGTGTGATGGGAATCATGCAGCCATGCTGTGCCAGACGAGCCCCCACCATAGGGTGCCCGCTCCCAAAAGGAACAGGGCCGAAAGGCAGAGCAGCACCCACTGGATGTACCGGGAAGGGGAGCACCTGCGCCGTGCCGTGCGGGGCCCCAAGCGCCGCCGCAGCGCATCCAGCTCAGCTGCACGGTCCTTCCTGCAGGCAGAGCACAGCGGGGTCAGGGACATGGATAGGGACGGGATGGGGATGGAGGCAACCCTGGGGCCGGGATCCTCACAGCGTGGCCTCGAGCTGCCGCTGCCGCTCCTCACATCGCTCCCCGCGTGCCCTCAGCGCTCTCCGCTGCTCCGCCATCTCCTCCAGTCTCTGCTGCAGCCCCAGCGCCAGCTCTGCGCCCTGAGCCAGCTCCTCTGCGGGGCAAAGGGACGCCTTGAGCTGGGTGCACGGCCAGGTGACACCCGTGTGGGTTTGGGGCTGGGTGGACAGACGCACCTCGCTGTGCTGCGTTCCTGCGGGACAGCTCAGCCCTGTCACGCCGCAGCCCCTGCACCTCATCCTGCAGCGCTGTGATGTTGGCTTCCAGCCTGGCCTGGGGACACCGTGGCATTGAGATGGGGCACAGCCTGCCCCTGGCTCGCTATCATCCTCCCTGGTGTCCCCAGAGCCGTCCCTGTGTTCTTGGCTTTGCGTCCCGTTATCACACTGGGAAGGTTTCTCCAAGGGTTTAGGGCATGGATTTGGGGGAAAAAAAAAAAATCACACAGTGAAGGGCCGGCTGGTGCCTGGTCTTGGTGAGGACGCACATGGAGACACAGAGGGTTTGCAACTCACTGAGGCACTGCAGAGCCCCCTGCCCAGCCATGCGCTCCTCAAGAGGCCAGGCACTCCTGCTGGACACCAGCAGATCCCACTGGGACCCCGCAGTCGGCGCCAGCCCCGAACGCCAGAGTGTTTCCAGCACCTCTGGGCCATTGTCCGGCCGGATGGGGGGGAGAGGTGGGCCCCTTTTCCTCTGGCCGCAGCGCAGGGCCGAGCCCTTTCCCAGCTGCTAAAAATACCCCCGAGGAGAGGAGCTCCACACCAGCCTGCAGCCTCCACTGCTGCTTTGGGATGCAGTAATTATACGTGTGTGCAGCCACTCAGTTTGGGCTCTGCTAAGAATAGCCATCCCAAGCTGGGCACAGGGAACCGGACAGCAGCTTTCCATACCCCAGTGGGGGC
The DNA here is from genome assembly GCF_019238085.1 of Lagopus leucura. Lineage (NCBI taxonomy): Eukaryota > Metazoa > Chordata > Aves > Galliformes > Phasianidae > Lagopus > Lagopus leucura. The sequence continues at coordinate 460,576 of NW_024962317.1, read as the reverse complement.
TGAGGCTCCCCGGCAACCAAACCACCCTGGAGACAGAGCATCCTCACGGATCCTTTCTCAGCCCAGCATCGCTCTCCTCAAGTATACAACCCCACAGCAGGGAAACGATGCCCAGGGACCCCACACACCTACCGCCTGCACCCGGCAGGACCGCAGGCTGGAGCTGAGCTTCTCTCCATCCTTGCGCACTCGGCTGAGCTCCCGGCGCAGCGCATCCTCCTCCCTCCGTCTCTCATCAGCCACGTGCTGCAGTTGGTTGAGCTCCATCTCCAGCTGTGCCACTCGCAGTTCCAGCGCACGGCTCTCGTTGGCCGCCCGCTCCTGGCAGCCCCGCAGCTTCCCCAGTGCCTCTGAGCGCCACAGCAGCACCGCCACCGCCGCCGTCACCGCCGCCACCAGCAGCACCAGCAGGGTGCACAGCCCCATTGCCTTCAGCGTGGCTCTGGGCACTGCAGGGTCCATGCTGGGGACGTGGGACAGTGCCACACAATGTGCCCGGCTGCTCCAGCTGGTGGTTTCTCTTCGGTCACAGCCCATGGTGGCGTGGTTTGTGTTGTGCGTGGGAGGATGCTCAGCCCCTGGACAAAGCCAGGCTGCGGGGCTGTGCCGTCCACCACCCCAAAGGACACTGGAGCAGCAGAACGCTTTGGATTTGCATGAAGTTTTACTGGAAATCAGCTTAGACCCACCGAACCGTGTGGCACCGCTGTCCCCCTGAATGTGCCTTGTCCCATCTCACCCCTCGGGCCAGCACTTGGCAAACCACCTCCCCCTGGTTTCCCTGTGGCCCCACACAGACAGGGGCCACCCGGGTCCGTGTCGCTGTGCTCAGTGCAGCCACTTTGCAGTGAGCAGCGTCACGAGGAGGCTCAGGGCCATGGCTGCACCGGAGGGCATCACTGTGCTCCCACTGGAACTGCTGCTCCATAAGTCCCGGATCTGTGCTGACAGCCTGTGGATCTGCTCCTGGATCTGCTCCTGCAAGCTGCTCCTTGGGGGACAACAGGGGTCAGTGACAGAGAGCAGGGATGGGGTCGCAGTGGGGGAGCACAGATCTCACCTGTGCTTCTGCACCTCCTCCAACTGCGCCTTCTGCTGTGCCCCCTCCTCCTGGAGCACCCTGCTGTCCTCTGCAGGAGGTGATATGGGGTCAGGGTGACCCATGGATGGGGAGCGTGGTGCCGGGAAGGGGAGGGGTGGGGGAAGGCCCACAGTGCCCAGGTGTCACGGATGGTGCCCCAGTGCTCACCTTGCAGTTGCTTGATCACAGCCTCCTGCTTCTCCTTATGCTGCTGCAGCTGGGAGATCTGCTGCCCCAACTCCACGACGAACTTCTGCATGTTATCCTGAGCACAGGGACAGGACACAGCTCAGCAAACCCCACACCCAGGGGTCCCTGTCCCGCACCCCACACTCACCAATTGACTCCTGCAGTCATCCCACTTCTTGAGCATCTCAGCGAGGGACGGGTTGGTGATATCCACCATGGTGGTGAGGGTCTGGTTGGTGGCAAGCAGTGCTTGCTCCAATGCAGCCACCTGCACCCGCAGCTGCTGCTGCACCCCCAGCAGCCGCGTCAGCCCCTCCAAACCGGCCACTCTCCCTGTCCCCATCCCCAGCCCTGTTTCTTGCTCTGGTTTGGTGGCCACCAGCCACAGATAGGAGAGCAGGGCTGCAGCCAGCAGCACCACAGCCAGCAGCGCGACCACCAGCCCATAGACCTTCCAGTCTCGCCTGGGTTTAGGGTGGCAGTCTTCACTGTAGTCCAACATACTGCCCTGCTCAGCCATTGCTCCCTGCACCGGGCTGGGAAGGTTTCTCACCCAGAGAAGCTGCGAGCTGAACCCAAATTCTGTTAGTTTTGTTTCTCAGATAATGGTATTTTCCCAGAAAACCACGCGATTGGTTCAAGGGCAGCAGCAGGGGGGGGTGGTGGGGGACGAGGGGGAGGTCAGCGTCCTTCCCAGGGACAGCAGGACTGGATGGCATTGGCTCATCCCATAGTGCTGACCTGTTCCCTGTCTGGGGCTGTTCCACCCCCACGTCCTTGGGGGTGGGAGGCAGAACTGAGGGCTGCAGGGAGTCCCTGAGAGTGGGAGTGGGGCAGAGCGTTCCCCAGGGGAAGGGGACAGAGGGATGTGGAGAAATCTGATGTGCAGCGTTTGGGGTTTGAAAAAGCCATGTGGGTTCCTTGAGGTATGGGGTGTGCTGGAATAGGGCAATGGGTAGCTGAGTAATCAGGGCATGGGGTAATTAAGATGTGGGGCAATGGGGGTGTTGGCTGCTCAGGGTTGGATGGTGGATATGGGTGTGGGATAAGGGATGCTAGATATGGGATCTGCCCCGTGGGATGTAGATGTGCCATGTTGGGTGGTTGGATCTGGGCTATAGGATGAGAGACATTAGATATGGGGTGAGGATGGGCACTATGGGATGTTGGATATGGGAGTAATGCCATGGAAGGCAGAGCAATGACAGCAAAGCAGCAAGGTCCCAGACCCCACCAAGTGAGGGCTTGCTCAGATGCAACAACCCTGAGCACAGAAATAAAGGAAAAAAGGCTGCTTACCTTCAGAAGGCCTCAGGCATGCAGGAAGAACTCCTCAACTTCACTGCCAGCCCATAAATGAGGGCTGGGAAGGGGTGGATCCTGGTTCCACCCTTTCTGGTCACTCAGGTGCACTGGATTGGATTGGATTGCATTGCATGCACCTGCGCTCCCCTGGGCTGGCCCTGCCTTCCAACCAGGTGCTCCATCACTGCTTCAAGCTGTGCTATGGCATTTATGCTACCACAGGTTATTGGGTATGAAATGAGGGATAGAGAGTGTGAGATGTGCTGTGTGGGATGCAGATAAACCACGGGGGGGGGTGTGAGGATAGGGGCTATGGGATGCGCAGTGCAGATTGTGAGGCGGCGGCTGTGAGATCCTGGATATGGGAGAAGGGATGTGGGATTTTGGGACGTGGGTTAATGGCCGTGGCGGTGATGGGCCAACAGTTGGACTCCACGTGGGGTGGTGGGGGACGTGAGTCGCCTCTCAGTGCCCTTCCATTGGCAGCCAGCAGCCCTATGGATGCTCTGCCTCCGACCCCCCCCCTTCCCGCAACCCTCAGTTCATGTTTTTAATGCCTCTGGTTCATCTGAGAAAAACACCAAAACAACCGAAAAAAAGAAAAAGAAAAAAAGAGAAAAAAAGCAAAACCGTGGCACTGAGATGAAAAACACACAACTATGTACCAAACTTTGAGCTCTGAGTCAGATTTCTGCCATCTGGAGGAGCGAAGGGCTCTGGCAGAGCGCTGAGCTGTCGGCACAAGGGCCCTCAATGCGATGCCGCTGTTATTTATGGGATCCTGAAGGTGAGCGGAGGCCAAAGGTTTCAAAAATAGCCCAAGAATGGGGATGGATGTGTTTTCCAGCAGCGGCCCATAGGGAGCAGTGGGAGATGGGGGCGTAACGCCTCACACCGGTCTGAAAAGTGACTGCAGGCAGAATGCGGCCCCAGAGGGCAGTTCTGGGGGTGGGGATGCGTTTCGGGTCGGGATCAATCCAAGGTTTTCTCGCCTTGCATTCACGGCCACGTTTTGGATCGCGATCCCCCTTTGCTTTTCACCCAAACCCGGGGTCGATGTGCCGGGGGGCACGGGGGGCTGTGGCCTTGCCCCGACGTTATGGATGGGCCACGAGGGCTGCCCTCCCCGCTGCTCACCGCGTGTTTTCCTCCTGCTCCGGCAACGCCGCGTCTCTTGGCCAGACGGACAGGAATTCTGCAGCAGGAGCTGCCACGGGTGGGGACGGAGCTGGCACCTCCCGTGTCCCATATTGACACCCCCCCCCCCCCCAAGGAGGCTGGGGCCGGGGGCAGGAGAGTCCTCTGGGCCCCCCCCACAAGGGTCATCACCCCCATAAGGACCAAGTGTGGCGCAGGGAGAGGAGCTGCTGGGATCATTTGGGGCTGCAAAGAGTGCAGCGTGGGGGGGAGGAGGGGACGCAAGGAGCTGCGCCCCCCCCCGGGAGCAGCGAGGGGCCGAGCGCAGCGTGCAGCGTCTGCTGTTCCCTGCTGCTTTCATCCCTTGCCTGTGTGTTCCCTCGCAGCCTGGAACGTGGCTTTCTCTCCTATTTCGGGCTGGAGTTTTGGCCGCCGCCTTTTGTTATTTCAGTTTAGGCGCTCTCATTATATTTTCCATTATTTAAAAGAAAGGGGGGAAGGGGGGGAAAGAAAGAAAGAAAGGAAGAAAAACCACCAGACCCAGAAGCGAGAGAGCTGCTTCCCAAGTCGCATTCCAGCCCACGGCTCTGCTCAGCACAACCTCTGCTCACTGCCAGCACCGGGACGTGCTTGGGGGCACCCATGGGTGCTGCACCCGGCGGGGTGGGGGGCTGAGCAGCACTGGCATCCCCCAGACAAGAGCGGCTCTGTGCCACATCACCTCCATCCCCATCCTCCCAACAATAGGGCACTTCTGACTCCAAAACCATTGCTTTGCAGCAAAGCCCCCCCCCTCCCCCCAAGGCTCCCCCTCCCTCTCCATCAGTGGATGCAGCCTGCCCACCCCCCAAAACCCCGGCGCCCCCCGGTGGGTTTGGCTGTGTGCTCTCTGCTCAGGAGGCCCAGAACGGCTCCATGCTGCAGCGGTGGTCCTCAGCTGCTCTCTGCTTCGCACCACAGTGATGCGTTCTGCATCGGGAAGGGGGGGGGGAAGGGGGGGGGGGGGTGTTATTTTGGTATCCCCGGGGTGGGCAGAGGGTGCGGTGCGGGTGCAGCCGGGTGTGAGGGCACGAAGGGATCCCAGGAGGGTTTGGCCGCAGCCCCCAGCCCGGCCCTGACACCGGGCGGGATTCCAGCCCACGGGAACGCGGGGTTGGGCCGCACACCCAGCACGGACCTCCCGTGCCCGGCCCTCTATGACGGTGGGGGGGAAGCCCCGAGCGTCTCCTCGCAGCCCCCTCCCGATCCGCAGAGCCGGGAGGAGCTCGGGAGCGGTGCGGGGAATGGAGCAGCGCAGGTGGTGCGGAGGAGCATTCAGGAGCCCCCGCAGCCCCCGCTCGCAGGAGGACGTTTGTCCCGCAGCCTTCAGGCTCGGACCTGCTGATGGAATCGCCACGAGCCGCCAAGCATCTTTTTTTCTTTTGCCGTTTTTCATCCCCTTTCGTCAGAAATCGCAGCGGGAGCGCTTTCCTTCGGCCCCCCGACCGAGCCGAGCAGACGGCGGAGAGCAAACCCACCCGCTGGCGCTTCGTCCGCAACCCACAGCAGCAGCTCCCATCTCCCCCCCATCCGGCTGAGGGGACGGGGCGCTGAAAGCCCCCCCGGGGTGGGCAGTGCAGGGGACGGGGTTCACATCTCGGCGTTTAAGGGGAAGAACGCGGGGTCGGAGCGCTCCCCCCTCAGCAGCATCCGACGCGTCCGCGGCATTTCCCCTCCGGGGGGAGCGGCGGGGCCGGGTTTTGGCTGCCGAAGCGCCCAGGGGTGGTTTTGGCACAGCAACCTTCCCCCCTCCCCACGTCCCCCCGGGTGCTCCGTCCCCTTTGATCTCGCCAGCGGTAGCATCCAGCGGCAGGAGGAAAAAATGCTTCTGCGCGGCCAAAGCGTGTTTTAAAAGGGAAACACTGTCCCGAGAGCAGGAGGGGATGTTTTGGCCCCGCGGACGAAGCTGTTCCATTACAGCATCCCCCGGGCGGGGCGGGGGCTCGGGGCTGCTGTCCGCCAAGGGGTCCACGTGCTGGGGGACACCCGCACGATCCGCGCCCCCCCCCCCCCCCCCGCCGCGTCCTGCACGCCGCCTGACCCCGTGCCAGCGGTTCCCCGGCACATCGTGGCCGGGTGCTGTGGAGACGGGGCTGCCACGTCCCCCGGCTATGGGGCCGGTCGGTTCCTCCCCGCCCCCCCGCGCTGCGAGGCCGCCAGCAGCCTGCAAAGCTGCTTTGCTTACCAAGGCAAACAGCAGCCGCCGTGCTGCTATGGTGCGGGGAGACGCGGGGCCAACCCTACTTGGGGACAGAGATGGGATGGGACCCCCGGCCCATTTTGGGCACAGCGGGGAGGGGGGTGCCGGGGATGTCCACGCTCTCCGTTTTGCCCCCCAGCTCTGGGCACCCCCCAAAGGAATCCCAGCAGCCACTCGGGTGTAAACACAACCGTATATTTTGTAATAAATAATGTACAATCCTTCAGTCCTGCCCTCGCCCCCGTGCGCTGCCCGGCCTTCCTGGGAGGGGGGGCGGGGGGGGGTCGGAAGAAGCGAATTTTGTTTCTGTTGGGAAAATGGAATCTGGGGCGCAACACGTGCCCGAGGTCAAACATGGGGGTAGGGGGGTCTGGGCTGGGTGCAGGAGCAGCACAGTGCTGGGGGAGGGGAAGGCTGTGGGGGCTGAGCTCGGCGCCCCCGGCACGCTGCCCGCACCCAGACAGGTGCAGGAGAGAGAAGAGGGCTTTTCAACCAAACCCTTGTTTTTTTCCCCCAAAGAAACCCCACATTTCCTCACCCACCCCAGCGGCTGCAGCACCCAGCCACCACCGAGGCTGCCCTCGGCTCCCACGATGGCACACGGGACCCCATCCCCATCGATCCCTTTCCCCTGTTTGCATTCACCCCCGCGGATTTTCTCTTTATTTTTAAATAACCCCCGAAGGGCCACGTCCTGTGGCTGGGGGGAGCACCACGAGCTGCCCCGCGCGGGGCTGGGGGCGAGGGCAGGGCACAGCACCGGGGGTCGGGGGGCATCTCCCTGCCTTCCCCTTGGAAAACGTCCGTGGGCAGGGGGACCATCCCCGCCGGACGCGTCCCCTTGCCTCTCAGCGTCCCCCCCATCCCACCTCCGTCGGTCGTTATAAATGAGCACGGGTAAAAGCAAGGGGGAGGAGCGGGATGCGGCGCCGCGCCGCTCACTGCTGCGCCCGGACGCGGCCCATTCTCCTCCGGCCGCCGGGGCTCCGGGGGGTGGGCGCGGGGCTCAGGGCTCGCACGCCGGAGGCGAAGTCCAGCACTTCGGGGGGAGCCCGGCGCAGCTCCCCGGCGCCCATCTCACGCCGGATCTCATCCAGCGCTTCGGCCGGCGACGTCAGCAGGCGCTGGAAGAAGCTCTCGCGTCCCGCCGGCCGCTCCTGGCAGGTGAAGGTGACGGCCGTGCCCGCGTCCGACTTCATCTCCCGCGAGAAACCGTCCGACGTGCCATCAAAGCAGCGGCCGATGGCGATCTCTTTGGCCAGGCGCGGGTTCTGGTCCGTCACCGTGTAGATGCCGTAGTTGTGCCCCAGCGGGTCGACCGGCGCCAGCATGGTGAAGGCGGCCGTGTTGTTATTGTCGGCCACCGGAGGGTGCCGCGCCAGATAATCCCGCAGGAGCCCGTTGACGGCCGTGCGGCGGCAGCTGCCCTGCGGGATGACGGACACCAAGGTGCGATCCACCAGGCTCTGATCGTACAGCATCCCGCTGCACTTGAACTCCAGGCAGGCTCCCGAGCTGCCCTCCCGCATGGCGTCCCGCACGCTGCGGGCATCGCGCAGCCCGTACAGCTGCCCCAACGTGCGCGGATGGCTGCCGCCCTCGTTGCGCGAGCGCACCATGTACTCCTGCGGCCCTTCGAGGCGCACTTTGATGAAGCAGGCGCGGAACTCCTGAGGGTTGGGCCACCAGGACAGGTAGTCACCGGTCCAGGAGGTGAGGTCGCTCTCCTTGAAGGGCACCACGTTGTATTCGTACTTGTCCACCTCCACGCGGTAGAAGCGGAAATGGTTGGCGCTGACCGGCGCCTCCTCGCACTCCCTGAGGCTGCGGTAGGGGTAGATGGGCCCGTTGGTCTCATCGATGTTGTTGGGGTCAGGTTTGGCCACGTTGACCTGGAAGGCCGTCTTCTTGATGTCGGGGTCGTCGTGGTCCAGCCGGCGGTAGCCCAACTTGTTCAGGTAGGGCTGGGACACTCCGACAGCGTTGGGGTTGAGCTTGGGGCTGGAGGGCACGGCCTCGAGCTCCTCGCCGCCCAGCGTGGCTGTGATGTATGCCGTGTAGGCGTCGGGGCGGCGGGCGTCGCAGAAGGCGGGCAGGCAGGCGCCGTTGGGGCCCGTGACCACGCTGTCGAAGCGGCCCCAAGCCCGCGGGTTGGCAGGGAAGCCGGGCTGGGGCTCCAGGTTGATGAGGCTGATGACCACCCCCTCCAGCTGCTCATAGGGGTTGAACTTCTCGTTGCTGTAGGCCCTGACCTTGACGAAGCAACGGCGGTCCTCTGGCACGTCCAGATTGAAGAGCCGCCTCTCGCGGATCTCCATGTTCCCCACGAGGAAAGTCCGCTCCTCCCTCCTCCCGCGCCGCTCCTTGGTCGGGCGGAGGACACCCTCCTCCTCCCACAGCCCAGTCTCGGGGTTCAGGGACCACAGCTTCATCTTCTGCAGGTGCTCCGCCATCCAGATCTGCCCCGCGTCCATCCGCACCTCCACCGGCCCCGTCTGCAGCGCCGTGCCCGAGTCCCCATCCCGAAAGTCCACGGCAAACATGCCGTAGGTGCGCAGGGGCACAATCTCCCCATCGGCATTGGCAAAGCTGAGGTCGCTGGAGGCGGCGCGTGCCGTGGCCACGTCCCTGGGATCCAGGAAGGTGACGCTGGCTGTGACGGTGCCCTTGAAGACCTCCCCGGAGGGGCGGAGGAAGGCTCCGGCGGGGATGACGAGCTCAGCAATGGGCTCCTGGCCGCTCGCCTCACCCAGCGGTATGGCATTGAGCTGCCCAGCATCCAGCTCCACCGCCTCCTTCTTCCGCATCATCTTCACCTCCTGGTAGACCGCGCCGCCGCGCCTGTCGAAGGGCAGCACCTTGACGGCATCCAGCAGGCGCTGCTGCCGGTCCACAAAGCGCGCCACCAGGCGCTGCGTGTCGGGCGGCACCTCGATGGTGAAGGAGCCCTGGAATCCGGTGAAGCCGATCTTCTTCTTCCCCAGGAAGATCTGCCCAAAGCGCAGCGGCTCTCCGGTGTCGGCTGCAGTCACCCGTCCCTGCACCAGGACGCGGGGCTGCACGCAGGGCCCGCAGCCACACTTGGCCACCACCTTGATGGGAAGGACGGACCCACGGCAGCGGATCTCCCGCGTCTCCATGCGCCGCACCCCGCAGCAGCGCCGCGCTCCTGCCCCGCACCGCTGCCCGTCAGCTGGGCTGCCAGCACACGGCGTGGATGGGCAGTGCCCCACGTCGTAGTAGCGGGACCCGCCGGCGTCCTGGTGGCACTCAGCGGGCAGCTCAACCAGGCTGGGCTCTGGTGCTGCTTTGCAGCTCTGCTGGCCCTGGGCTGGGGGAGAGGGCAGAGAGGGGTTAAGGTCCCTATTCCATAGAGATCCTGTGCTGCCAGCACCGTGCTCCTGCCCCACGTAGACCCCATCCCCGCTCACCCAGCACGGTGAGCTGTGCCGGCGCAGATCGGATGGCTCCGGCCTCGGAGCTGGCCTTGCAGTGATAGGTGCCTGCCTGCTCCAGTGTCAGCGCCTGCAGCACCAGGCGGCTGCTGTAGCGGTGTGCTGTCCTGTCCAGCAGTGTCCCGTTGTGGTACCTGCAGGGAAGGGATGCGGTGAGTGGGGATGCAGCAGGTCCTCCTCATCCCCTCTGCCCACACCCGCTCACCAGTAGTACTTCTTGGGCACGGGTGTCCCCGAGGCTTTGCAGCAGAAGGTCACCTCCTGCCCGGCCACCCGCACCTTCGGCGTGGGGTGCAGCACCACGTAGGGCTTCTCTGCAGGGGAAGGACCGGAGGGTGCAGCTGTGAAGCCCTCCCTGCTCCCCTCATCCCTCCATGGCACATCCATGGGGCGCCGTGCTCAGTGCTCACCCAACTTCTGCAGCACGATGTGTGCCACCAACAGCCCGGTGTCGTTGGACACAACGGGTGCCAGTCCTGGAGCAAAACCATCACGGTGGGCGCTGACGTTTGCACCGATGTTCACACACAGCCCAGTCACACGAAATGCCCCACGCGTGTCACTGCGTGCCAGCAGAGCCGGCGGGCGTCCCTCCAGGTAGACACGGGCACCGGGCAGCGCTGCACCAGCGGCGGAGACGACAGCGCCCTGCAGGGTGTGCTCGGGGCAGGCTGCGGGACGGCACGGCGCTGAGAGCTCACGGCCACCGGCACCAGCGGGGCCAAGCCGGGGTTGGGAGGGGGACAGGGGTCAGCATCTCCGCGTCCCCAGGGCAGGTACCTGGGCAGGGCGTGGGGGGACACTGCTGCACCTCGGAGGGGTGTCCGGCGCACAGCAGCTTCCGGGCGTTCTGGCAGCTCCGCCGGCGGACACGCGTCCCAGTGCTGCCGCAGCTGCGGGAACAGGAACCCCACGCGCCCCACTCCGTCCACATCGGCTCTGCGGGGAGACGGCGAGGCGCTGGGCAGCAGCACCGCCCATGGGAGATGGGATGGGAGATGCAGGCAAGAGGGGGTCCCCACCCCACGAGGCCCCATGCGGCTGCCGTGCCCCGTGCAGCCCCCGGCTCGGCCCCCCAACCCCCAGCCCGGCCCCCCGGCCCCTGCCAAGCTATTTTTATAAGCGCAGCCTCTGTGATTGCCATTAAGCCGACGATGTGCGGGCGGAGGCGCTGCGCCCGGGGCGTGCCGCGTGGGCTCGGGGGCGGCCGCTGTACGGACGCGGCCCCCGCAGGGCGGCCCGTGACCCATCGTGGGGCTCGGAGCCGGCGGGGGTGGGGGGGAGGAGGGTGCAGAGGAGCGCAGAACCTTCACCGGCAGAGCCAGAACGGGAGACCGCAGCCCAGCGCCGACATTCCTGCGGCCGGGGAAGGGCCGCCGATTGGCTCCGCCGCCGTCTCCTCCATCTCTTTAGGAACAGGAGGCGGCAGGTGGAGCCGTGGGAGTGGGGTCGGATCCGTGCGTGGGGAGAGGGGGGTGTCCGTACCTGGGCAGGGCCCGGTGCTGCACGGCCGCCGTTCCACCGCCTTGCCCCTGCATTTGAGCTCCTTCAGCGCGGTCACCACCTGCGCGTTGACGCAGCGGCGCCGGCGGCTCTGGGTCCCGCTGCTCCCGCAGGCGCTCCGCGAGCAGGGGCTCCAGGAGGACCAGTGAGACCAGTAGATGTGCTCTGGGGGGGGCAGAGGGGGTGACTGAGGGGGGCAGGTTCATGGGAACCCCTCGCCCCGGGACCGACTCCCCAGCAGCACTTCTCCCTCGGGTTGGTGCCGTCCGAGGGCGATGGGCTCGGACCCCCCCCGAGGTGCCGTCGGGGCCGGGGTCGGCACTCACCCAGCGGGCAGAGGAAGCGGATGTGGTAGTTGGAGCAGGTCTTGCCCTGTGGCTGCTCCTTGTTGACGCACCGAAAGCCCTTCTTGGGGCTGAAATGCACCACCTCGCCCACGTCCTGGGGCAGCTCCCACTCGGTGGTGCGCGCCTGGATGGCAACCGGCCGCGCGCAGACACGTCCGCGGTAGTAGAAGCGGATGGCATCCAGGCTCTCGTAGTCGCCGTCCCCCCCGGGGTGGTCGATGTTGAACCACGACGTCCATTCAGCCCCTCCGCCTGTATGGAGCCCCCCGTGAGCGCACAACCCCCGTCCTTGAGCGCACCGATGTGGCCTCGGGTGCCACCGGGGGTGAGGAAGGGGCAGGGACATCCCGGTACGGCTCCATGGAGACAAATGGGGGCTGCAAGGGGAAGGATGAGCAGATACAAGCAGCGGGCGCTGTGACACGGGGAGCTTGGGGGTGGCTTCGCATCCCTACTGCAAGGGGGCAGTGCCAGGGAAAAGCTTGATGTCCTCGGGGGGAGGGGGGCGGCACGGGGGGGGGCACTGCACTGTGCAGCCCCTTTGGGTGCTATGAGTAGAAGTGTCCCTGCACTGCCCTGGCTGTGGGTCCCCCATGGTGCGGTGTCCCCAATGGTTTGGTGTCCCCTGGATCCCCACGGTGTGGTGCCCCACACGGACTCAGGGACTGCTCTGTGGTTCTGTGTCGTACCTGCTGTGTTCAGGTCGAGTTCCTCTGGGCTGGGAGCTTTCCAGGGTTTCCCCAGTGCATCGTTCTTGCCGGGCTCCAAGTCGTTCTCCAGTGACTCTGCTGGGGGCATAGGGTGAGAGTCCCCAGCAGTGGCTCACCCCATCCCCAGGGCTGTCACTGAGCCACAGACACCGACGTTGTGGTGTAAATCACATCTTTCTCCAGGCACGGGGCAGGTGGGGAGCATAGGGAAGGGTTTGGAGCAGAGGCTGCATGCTGGAAATGCTGCCCCAGGGTGACGCAGGGTGTTGAGCTGCCTCACTGAGGCCACGGCATGATCAGCCCCCAGCAACCAGAGCAGACACGGCAGGAAATTGGGCTGTAGCACTGCAGCCTGGGGCTGGGTGAGCAGGAAAGCGGGTGGCACGGTGCGGATTCAGTGCCCGAGTCCCCTCCACAAGGGGTCAGCTCAGGACATCCCCTCTTGCAGCAGCTGGGTGCAGTAATTGGGATTTCAGCCACGCAATGGGCACCGAGCGGCGGGATGGACAAACGGATCCCCAGAGAGGAGCTGGGATGTGCGGGGCTGTGCGGGGATTTCTGCGGGACGGCGACCAAAGGGGAGAACCGATGGACCCAGAGCAGCCCGGGGAGGTCTGCAGTGAGCTGATAAGCGTGCCCCGTGGGTGGCTGTCACCCCAGACAGGACGTGGCCCCCCAGGACCATGAGCACACGGTGGGTAACCCCCCGCGGGGAGCATCCCTGTGCCGGCTGCAGCGCCACCCCGTCCCCATCCCCTGGGGACACGGCGGAGCCTGGTGGCAGAGCGCAGCGGGGACTGCAGCCCCTCGTCCTGCTGGCTGGGTGGATTTTCCCCCAGGTTCTGTTCCTTGGCAGGGGGGCACATCCCCGGCTCCCCCGGGGAGGACGAAGCGCCCCGATGGGGGCAGCACGGCTGCCATCGCCGTCATCCCATCGGCTACCATCGCCGACACATCCCGCTCGCAGGAGGGACGTTCCCAGCGGCTGTCTGACATCTGGCCCCGGCAAACATCTGGCGAGCCCCGGGGGCTGCCGTCCTTCCCAACGCCACCCCCAACCCCCGGCCCTGCGCCGCACCACGCAGGAGGGGCTTTCCCAGCCGCGTCCCTGGGATGCTGCTGCAAAGGCTGAGGTCTCCTTACCTGCTGCCCCGGTGCAGCAAAAGGCGGCGAGAGCCAGGAGGGCCGGCAGCAGCCGCTCCATTGCTGCCCACGCACCGCTCCACCCGCGACTGCGAGCGCGGCCGCCTCGCAGGTCTATATAGGAGGGCTTTCCCCCTCGCGCCAGCAGACAGCAGAAATCGGATCCTGGCACTCAGGGCCGTCAGCTCCGCCGCGTTTGGCCCCGTGTCAGCAGGGAAGCGGGAAGGAGCCCTCAGCCCTCCCCGTGAGCCGGCCGCGCGCTGCCACGCGCCGCTCCAACCCGGGAAACTTGAGGGCTTGTTTTGCAAAGCTGCTAAAATTGGATGCACTTGGGAATGCAGTTGGGAGGGAAGGGGAAAAAAGATGAAAAAGGCCCTTCCTCTGAGCTCATGCGGTCAGGGTCGGGGTGCCAGCGCTCCCTGGCACTGCTGCGCGTGGGCACGGCCGGTGGGTGCCCATGCTGTGACCTGGGCCACGTGTGCAGCTGTCAGCTGAGACTGTGAGCAACTCACTGCATCTGTGGCCCCCGGCACCCCCCAGGGTAGAAGGGGAACAGCCAGCAAAAGGCAGAGAGGAGGCATCGCCCCCAACCGTGGCCCCGTCCCCAGGTCCCTCTGTTCCCCACACTCAGGCTCCCAGAACCTGGATTTCTGGGGTCACCCAAACCCCGCATCATTCTGGGGCTGCAGACGCTTCCTCCCCATCAGCTGGCACTGGTAGAAGCAGCCCCAGCTCTGCCTCATCGCCATCCTCACCATTAATCAAAACCTGGGGTTGTTTAGCCCTGTACCAAAGGGCTGCACCCCAAGAGGTGCCACACCATGGGGACAACGCACCACGGGTACCAACGGGACCCACAGAGCTCACCCCATGCAGACACCGAGCCAGCCATCCCAGCACTTTATTGAGGGGCACTCAGGGCCACCACGCACTCGGTGCCCGGGTACTCAGGAAGGTTGAGCTCAAACTTCTTCTGCACGTCGTAGGGCACGAAGCGGCCGGCCACAAAGTGCTGACGGCCCAGGAAGCGGCGGGCGCACAGCTTGGGGGCCATCAGGGACACCAGCACATCAGGGCTGATCCCACCACTGCTGCCCGCCTCCACGTCCCACCCTGCAATGGCACAGAGATGTGGGGAGGGGATCAGATGGGGGCAGGGGGTGGCGAGGTACGGGGATGGGGCTGGTGGGGTCCCCGTGGCACCCAGAAGCACTGCTGCCCTGCAGCGCCCCGGCTGCGTCCTGGCACGGTGTGGGGTTGTGCTCGGTGGGAATTCACCAGCAGCTGTGCCCAGGGCTTCTGTTTGCTCCTCCGGCAGCAGGGGAGGAGTGGGGGGGGTGATGGCAATTCCAGGCCTGGCCACCAGACACCCGGGTGTTTGCAAATTACATCATGTCTCAGTTCGGGGAGTTGGTTATTTGTTGGAGATGCCCTAAATGCATCCTCAGCCGTCAGCAGCACTCAGAGTGAACTGCAGGGACGCTGCCGAGCCGGAGGTTGTGGGGGTCCCAGAGCTTCCCCCACCCCTCCTACACTGGGGATGATACCTTTCCTAGGGGCAGATAGGGTGAAAAACTACCCTGGGGGTCCCCATACCTGAGGGCACATCCAGGCTGACAATGGGGATGCGGACGTGTTTTAAGGTGGCAAGGATGCCAGCACAAGGCCCCCTGCTCTCACCCAGCTCCGCTTCAGCCCCCAGCACCGCATCCACCACCGCGTTGTAGGCATCGTTGATCAGCTGCACCTGGAGGGGGGGGGGACACGATGGGCAGGTGGGGGGTCCCCAAGCTCCCCAGACCCCCATCCACCCACACACCCAACCCCAGAGCGTGGAAACGCTGCCCATGGGGGCATCCCTTTTCCCAGCTGAACGGGATGCGCACAGCGATTGCCAAAGTTCCCCCCACCAGGCAAAGGGAGGGGGATGCAGCGCGGCCAGGACAGCGATTTGAGGTCACATTCCTCCTCCGAGGGAGTCCAACACTTCCAACAACAACAGCAGCCTCGGAGCTGTGGGCAGGGCCAGCAGCGAGCGTGGATCTCACCCCCCGTGGATGCTGGGGGAGATCAGCATCCTTGTAATGCCCCAAAGTGCATCAGTGGGGACCGTGGGTGGGGGGCTCACCTCAGTGGGGAGGTACGAGAGGAAGGGGATGTCCATCTTCTCACACTGAGTGGTGAAGTCCCGGTACAGGGGGTCCAGGGAACGTTTGGGGTAGAAGATGGTGGGTTCATAGTCCTGCACAGCAGAGCAGTGTTGGACCCACGGAGGAGGAGGAGGAGGAGGAGGAGGGGGAGGAAGAGGTACCTACAAAGACACGCAGGTGCCGTGCGCACACCAGCCCGATGGCCCCGTTCTGCTCAGGGCCGCACACCACCAGCACTGTGGGCTGCTTCCGTGGCAGGGATGGCAGCGGGAAGGCCTGGGAGAGAGGAGCGGGGCGTCACTGCATCCCCCAGCCCTGGGGCGACAGGGGAAGGGGCCTGGGGGGAACCGCGGTGGGGATGCGAGGCTGGGCGGCAACAGGTGAAAGGTGGGATGAGGCCAGTGCCTACAAGGGGACGGGGACGGCGGTGACCATTATGGGATGGGGAAGGTGCCTACTGTGGTTCAGGGCTCGTACCCATGGTGGGACAGAGCCGGTGCCCGCAGCGGGTCGGGGCTCCCCGCCAGCCTGCTGGGAGGCGGCTGCGCTCCACATACCAGCAGCCGGCGAAGGGAGGCTCTGTTTATCCATTGACAGATTTTTTCCTGCTCACGCAGCCTGGCTCCTGCTTCCATCCAAACCTCGGAGCCCCGCGAGGCACCGCCAGTCCGCAGCCGCTGGACAGACCCCGCTCACCCAGCCCTGGCCCTGCTGCAGCGTTTGGCTGCGGCCCCGGAGCTGCGCTTCCAGCTGCCGTGTGGCTCCCAGGAATGCGCCGGGGGGAGCCCAGGGAGGGGACGATGCTGGGGGTATTGCACAGCTTGGGTCAGTGGGAGCTGTTCCCATGTGACTCCCAGCCCCACAAGGAGGTGGAGGAGGAAGAGGAGGAGGAGGAGGAGGAGGGTGCTCCCACTTATTGGGATGCTGCAATGTGGGGCCGCGCCAGCCTTGCCGACCACAGGATGCGTCGAAGATCCAACACCCAAATACTTCTGCTGCTTCAACAAAGTTCTGTGCCCTGAAAGAAGGGGAGGGCAGAGAGCAGCCCAGACACCTCGAATGGAAAAGCTGAGCCGGGAGCGGAGCTTGCTGCCCTCATGAAGCACAAAGCTGCCCTTGATGCTGCACCTTCGCTCAGCCACGCTGCCCTGAGCATCACTGCCTCCGCTTCCTCACCCCTAGCACTGAGCAGGGTACCTGGAGAAGGGCTCAGCTTCCCTTGCTGGGGACATAAGGGCCCAGTTGAGCCCAATTCACCGCAGGGAAAAGCGTTAACAGGATTGCAAAAAGCAGTGGCAAAAAGTAATGGAGAAGCTGCAGCCCTGGGAACGGTGGGGACGGGGAGGGCAGCGCTGTCTGCTGGGTTCTGTCCCCTCCCTGGGGCTGGGGCTGTTCCCTGGTTCTGGGGCGAAACCAAGGCTGGGAAACCAAGGGATGGGATGGGATGGGATGGGATGGGATGGGATGGGATGGGATGG
>NW_024962317.1:422963-443829 GCF_019238085.1 Lagopus leucura | reverse complement strand
GGGATGGGATGGGATGGGATGGGATGGGATGGGATGGGATGGGATGGGATGGGATGGGATGGGATGGGATGGGATGGGGTGGGATGGGGTGGGATGGGATGGGGGTGGCAGAGCAGCCAGCAGTGAAGCCCCCCCTCACAAAGGGGGTCCTCAGCCCCACCGTCTGCCTCACCTTGGTGACGGCCACGGCGCAGGCGTGTCCCCAGATCTCGATCAGCTGCTGCCGCCCGAAGCGATAATCCTCCAGCAGCTCCTTCTCCATGGCCTCCGCCTCCGCCTTGCTGCAGGGCAGCACGCAGCCGTGAGACCCCAGCAACCCCCCCTCCATCCCCAGCCAAGCAGGGCACCTCAGCAGGGACATCACCACCATTTCGGGGCAGGGGCTGCTCGTGGTTTGAGGGGGAGTCGGGGCAGGATGAGCAAAGGCAGTGCGGGGCTCAGGCACGCGCAGCACGGGGTCGCGGTCGCCTTTCGTGCGAGGCACGGCCCTGGCAGCAGCCCCAGGCTGAACGATCAGGCTGTTATATAAAGCTGAACAATGCTGCGGTTGTTCATCCGCTGCCGAGCCCGGGAGCTGGCAGGGCCGGGAGCTTCGGAATTGGACAATAATTGTTCACATCTGTTGGCTCACCTGCGTCGCGGATGGGAACAACATGTGCCGTTTCCAATCCGCTGCCGTTGCTTTTGTTATTGAAGGGATGGGGAAATTTGAGCCCTGGGAGAACCGACATCGGCTCCTGGGCTGTGGGGTGAGGTCCCACGGAGTGCCTGCACCTGTGGGTGCTGTGGGATGGGGGAACCCGGAGCTGTGGGGTGTGCAGTGGGTCTGCAATGGGACCGGAGTGCTGATGTTGGGTGTGTGCGTCACCCACACCTCGAGTGGTCACAGATTTGGGAGGGGACATCGGTGTGGTGCAGCCACCCCTGGAAGCTGGATGGGGACAGGAGGGGGTCCTGCTGGGCATGTGGTGCCAGGGACCTCACGTCACCCAGGCTGACCCCACAGACCTTACAGCCACCCCCTGGATGTCTGACAAGACCCCATAGACCCTACAGATGTGACAGACCATGGCCATTCTGCCAGACCCCATAGACCCTGCAGACCCCATAGACCCTGCAGACCCCATCTCCATCCACCCTCACAGATCCCATTGACCCACGCCCCCAGGGTGCTGGTTGACCCCACAGACACACAGCCCCCCGGATTCCCTCAGACCCCATAAGCTCTCAGTTCCCCCGTCCATCCTGTCCAACCCTCAACACTTCCCATCCCATCCCATCTCGTCCCCAATCCTTTGGTGCCCTCTAGTGAGCCCCAACCCGGCCCCAGCCCCACAGCGCGGTGCTGCGGGCAAACTGGGGGGCACAGGGACAGACCCAGCCCCGGGGTCGTCCCCCCCTCCCTTGTTGGCAGCAGCAGCCCCCGCGGGTTGGCCCCACCGCAGCTGTGTTGGCGCTCACTGAACAGAAGGCGAAGTTCTGACAAAAATCCGCGCTTTGGATCCAGGGGAGAACATTACCCGTAATTGCTGCTGGCAAAGCATCCTGGGCCCCGGCCCAGGCTCGGTCCCGATGTTTTGGCATCGTCCCCCGGGGTGGGGGGGGACACGAGGGGCTCCGTGTCCCTGGCAGCCCCGCACTCACGTCCCCTCCAGCTGCGGACTTTTTACTCCGCGTTCGCCACAGGACCGGGGGCAGCGCGGGGCTCAGGTGCTGCTCCGATCCCGGCTGGGGACCGGCAGAGCCCAGCACGGCCCGGGGTAACGGCCCTGGTGCCTCCCGCTGGGACCGGGGCTGGCGGCGGCCAGGACCCCACCGGGGGAGAAGAAGGGAGAGGTGCGAACGGACGAGAGCAGCCCCAGGCGTCACCTCCTGCTCACACTCCACTCTCCGGGACCCCCCCAGAGCCTTGGGGAAGGGGCCGAGCCCCACAGGGCATCAGCTGCACCCTGGGGCTCTGCTCCCCTCATCTTCCTCCCTCTCCGTGTCCCGCACTGATACCTCAGCTCCACGTGCACCTCCACCCCGCTTCGCATCCCGCTCCCACCCCACTGCGGAACCCCCCTCTGCCCGCGCTCCCCACCCCGATGCTGCTGATGCCGGAGCCGTCCCCGCCGCAGCCATGGAGACCCGGGATGCGGTTGCTTTGGCAACAGCGGCTATTTGGGTACCAACCCCCTCCGCCCCCGCGGCTCTAGGGGCTGGGGAGTGAGGAGCCGGGCTGCGACCGCCCCGGGGACACGCGCGAGGGCTCCGCGTCCCCACCCGGAGAGGAGCAGCGCGTGGTCCGCTCCCGCCGCCGGGACCCAGAGACCCTCCAGCACCGCCCGGTGGGTCCGGAGCATCAGAGTCCCCCCGGATCCCTTTCACATCCCGCAGGACCACGCTGGGCAGGACCGGACACACGGTGCGGAATGTGGGCACAGCGGGATCCCCGCAGCCTCTCCAGGGGCTCCCGAGGGGCGGTGCGGGGCTCACCTGAGGTATCGCGGGGGCTCCCGGGAAGGACCGGGACCGGAGCTCATGATGGGCACCGATCGGGACGGGAAGAGCGGGATGAGCCCTGCGGGAGCAGTGGCAGCGATGGTCCCTACGGCGCTTTGCGGTGCCGCCCGGTGGGAGGCGGCTCTGGCTGCCCCCGCCCCAGCCGGGTTCCCCCCCGCCACTCTCGTCCCCCGCGGGCGGTGCTGCCGGGAGGGCTGCAGAGAAACCTCGCAGGCATTGTGGAAGCGCCAGGGATGCCCGAGCCCTCCCAGGACACGGCGCCTCCCCTCTTCCAAGCACCAGAACCCAGCGGGATTTCAGCCCCGCTCCCTGCAGATGCTGCACGAGGGGTGCCCTCAAAGTCCTTGGGACCTCCAAACCCCAACAATCGCGACGCCGAGGGACCCATTCCCACTGTGACTGCGGGCACTCAGCCCTGCTGGGCACTTGGGGCAACGGCAGCCTCTCACAGCCCTTCCCCTGCTCCCACCACCACAGCCAGCAGCCCCAGCAACAAAGACATGGGCAGCACCCCAATCCCACCCCACACAGCTCTGCTGCAGCCTCGTAATGCTGCCGGGCAGAGAGCGCCCCACCAGGTTTCCGACCAGAGAGAAAGGAGTGGAGCACACACAGCTCGCCGGGTTCCCGCACGGGTTTAATGCTGAGCCCCCCGCAGCCCTGTGGGGCCGCCAATCAGACGTAGTACTGCAGCCCAAACTTCTCGTTGTCCATCTCGGCAGACGGGCGCAGGTAGTAGAGCTCATCCACCGTCGGGGGCACCCAGCGGTCGGTGTGGAACAGGGACTCGCCAACCTGGGGGGGCAGAGAGCACTGGAGGGGACACACGGGGACGGCCGAGGGGCTCAGTTCAGGGCTGAGATCGTGTGAGGAGGAAAATGGGCGCCCCCACCACAGCTCCAGCAGCAAAGCACCCTCACCCACCCATAACAGACGCTCCCAAGGGACTCCCAGACCCACGGGTGAACCCCTTGCCCCACAATGTGTGTCCTACGGCACGGAGCCCAGCAGGACGCACACCCTCAGTGCCCCGAGCCCAAACCTTCCAACCGGGAACGTCCTTCATGATCTTGGCCTCCTCGTCCAGGTTCTGCCGCATGAGGCGCAAGGTTCTGCAAGAGGAGGATCCGTGCTGCCGGCGGGTTCCTCACACTACAGCCGTGCCTTCCCCCCCCCCCCCCCTACAAGGGGCCGAGCCCCGCGCTGCCCCCTCCGTACCTGCGGTCCGACTCTGCCTGCAGCAGCGGCAACAGCGCGATGCGCGCCTCCAGCTCCTCGATCAGCAGCCGCCTGCGGGAGGAGGCGGTCAGGGGGAGAGAGGGATGGGGGGAATTGGGGGCGATGTCCCGGGTAGAGGAAGGGAGCGCGAGGTGAGAGCGAGGGGAGGACCGGGAAAGGCCCGAAGGAAGCGGGAGGGGCCCGCGGTGCACCTGCGCTCCCGGTTCCACTTGATGATGGTGTAGTAGCCCAGCAGGAGGCTGCCGACACCGAGCGCGAAGAGGCTGTAACCTGCGGGCGGGGCGTTAGGAGCACCGAGATCAGCGCGAGCACCGGCAGCACCGCGCCCGGCCGCCCCCAGAAGGTTTCCCGGTGCCCCCCTCCCCAACCTGAGAGGCCGCGGCGCGGGAGGTGCCGCTTGTAATCGATGGGGCCGTAGCCGCCCGGCGGCGGCATGTCCTGCTTCACCTTCGGCGCCGCCATCCCGGCAGCCGCGCGCTACGGCACTTCCGCCGAGCGCTACGTCACTTCCGCCGCCCTCACCGGAAGCGCTCTGTAGTGGGAGCGCTGCGCGAGAGCGCCCCCACCCCACGGACCTCCGGCCGAGCGCGGCGGCCTTAAAGGGGAAACGACACCGAGGAGTCGGTGGGCCCCACCCGGTGCGGAGCGCGCAGCTGAACGCTCGGGTAAATTTCGGTATGTGCCGAAATGTGCGCGCACGAGCACGAGCGCAGCAAAACGCGTGCCAGAGAGCGCGCACGCAGGTGCGCGCACGGAAAGCGCTCAAAGCTCAGAACCCTCGACCCACCTCCCCCCACCCACGGGCGGCCGCGCTGCAGATCGAGGTCACCCCCAAGCCCCCGCCCCCTTAAACCCTAATCGCACCCTAATCCCGCGGCGGCCGTTAATGAGCGCAGATGGCGGCGGAGGTGGGGGGGTGAGGGGGGAGCGGCGCTGGGTGCGGGGTCCCAGAGCGCTGTGCTGAGACGGAGCCCGAGAAGCGGGGTTTGGAGGATTGGAGCGGAGGGAGCAGCGCTGGGAGCAGCGTTCTGCATTCGGAGGAGACGCACGTTGGTATTCACAACCGCGGATATTGAAGTTATCCCAAAGGAATGGAAAGAAATCGCTGCTCCGTAACTTCGCCGCTGTGCGATCGGAG
Organism: Lagopus leucura; assembly: GCF_019238085.1. Classification (NCBI taxonomy): domain Eukaryota; kingdom Metazoa; phylum Chordata; class Aves; order Galliformes; family Phasianidae; genus Lagopus; species Lagopus leucura. Next base: position 438,947 of record NW_024962317.1, on the reverse strand, counting down.
CAGCGCCGGCCGTCCGTTACAAACGCCACACAAACAGCGGGGCTGCGCTCCTGCTCGGCGTGGGCTTCGTTTGCCGGGGGTTTTGCTGCTGTGCCCGCCCTGCTGAGCGCTGTGCTCGGGGATGCGGTGCTCCCAAAGCCTCGGCTCTGCCCGCTCTGTGACGCCAAACGGGGTTGGTTGTTCCCGCTGTCACCAAACCGCTTCCCTCCCCGTTGTCCCGCGCACTGAGCGGGGTCCGTTGGTCTGTGCAGAACGATGGGAGCTCAGACGTGGAGTGCGATGGAAGGGCTGAGACCCTCTGCAGCTTTTCAGTTCTGTTTGTGAAAATCCACACCGGTTCCATCTCCTCCCCATCCTCCAGTGTGGGTTTGGGAGAAGCGACTGCACTCCTCGGGGGGAGGAGTGGGCAGTGATGGAGATCTACACAGCACCCGCAATCCACCACCATCATCACCATCATCATCAACACCACAACACTGCCATCACTGACACCATCACCATCGTCATCACCAGCGCCATCCCCACCATCATCACTGACACCTCCATGACCACCACCACCACCACAACCATCACTGCCACCAACATCACCATCATCACAGCCACCATCATGCCCACCATTGCCATCACTGACACCACTGCCATCATTGATACCACCACAACCATCACTGCCATCACCACCGCCACCACCACTGCCACCACCACTGACACCACCTTTGCCATCGTTGATACCAACACCACCATCATCACTGACACCACCACGACCACCTCAATCATCATCATCACCACCACCATTGACATCACCACCATCATCTCTGACACCACCACAACCGCCACTGCCATCACTGACACCATGACCACCATCAACAACAAAAAAACTGCCACCATCGACACCATCATTGACACCAACACCACCACTGCCATCACCGACACCACCAGGACCACCATCACCATCACTGCCATCACTGCCATCATTGACACCACCACAACCACCCCGCCATCATCACTGACATCACCACAACCACCATCACCATCATTGACACCGCTGCCATCATTGATACCATGACCACCACTGCCATCACTGACACCAACACCACCATCACTGACACCACCGTGGCCACCACTGATGCCACCATGACCACCATCACCATCATTGACACCGCTGCCACCATTGTCACCGCCACAATCACCCCTGCCATCATCATCACCACCCCCACCATTGACACCACCCCCACCCCCGCCCCCCATCCACCCCAGGCCCCCAATGACAGCCAGACACAGGACTTTGTCCACTTGTTTATTGTCATCCAAACACCAAACCCCCCTCACAACACAACGCACAGTTATTGAGTTCAGGTTCTTCCTCCCTTGGGGACGATCAGTGGGAACTTTTGTTTTTCTTTTTAAGGTTTTGATATATATATCTTTTTTTTTTTTTTTTTTCATCAAAAGATTTAGAGTCACAATAAACACGAGTGACAAAACCAAACCCTGCGCTGCTGTAACCTCACTGTTACACTTCGTTAATGATTATAAATTCTTCTCATTTAAAGAAAAAAAAAAAGCACAATGCAAATCGTTCCGCTGAAAGGCGACACACAGCGTAACTGCCTTAAGCAGACAAACACTCCTGCGGTTCCTCGAGGTGCTTTTTTGCATCATATATATATATATTTATATCTTTATCATTAAAAAAGTCGCCTTCTGCGCCCTCTCCTTCGGAAAGGAGGTGACAAAGGCTCTGAACGCAGCGGCTCTGCTCACTCCTGCAGCCCACATCCCCTCTTCCCAATCCTTTGCTGCCCTTTGGCCGTTTTTTTTTCCTCCTTAGTAAGCAAAAATAAACCGGGGACGGCGAGGTCTGACGATTCGGAGGCAAAGGCTCCTAAAACGATCAGAAAAACGGGAAAAGAAGCAAAGAAACCCGCGGCACTGAGCTACTGGGAGGGCAGCGTGAACGCAGCATCTTCCTCAGCAGCCCGGCAGGGACGTCGTGCGTGGCACAACGAGGAGCGCAGCCCCAGGGCCACGCCGTCACCGGGCTGCCCTGAGCGCCGCCTGGGCAATAAATTAAGCCGTAATTATAACAACCCCCCCCCCCCCCCCCAAAAAAAAAAAAAAAAAAATAATTAACAAACCACACGGCTCCCAGAATCGCAACACTGGTTTCAAATGAAAATCAGGGGTTTATTTCACAAGTCGCTAAAATCTAAGTACAATAAGTCATCGGCGTTTATTACTGTATTATAAAATCTCGTAGTTGCAACGTCTCCGAGAAAGGTTATATGGCTTGCGAGAACCAACGCTGCTCTGAGCCTCTCCCCAGGAGAGGTGGAAGCCTGCAGCACCGTCCCCGGCTCATGCAGCGCCGTGCAGCGAAGCGGCGGCCGGCCTTTGTTCGGAGCTCTGCCCGCGGTGCAGCGGGGGCCCTTCGGTGCCGGCAGCCCAGCAGCGGCAGCGCGGAGCGGAGGTTTGTTCCGCACGGCTCCTCCGCCGCCGCCCCCAGCGGCGTCACCTCGAGGCGCAGCGCCGCTCTGGGACAATTCCGTCCCAATTCCGTCCCAATTCCAGCCCACCGAGCTGTTCTGCTTTTGCTTTTTTCTCCCCTTTGCTCTGGCAGGGGAGCAGGAGATGCCCGCGCAGCTCGGCGCTGAGCAGAACAACGCAGCCCCGGCCGTGCAGCGAGGCTCAGCGCTCGCGTTCTGCCGCAGCAGCCGGGCAGGGCTTTGCAGCGACACATGCAATAAATATGGAAGTTACCTGCAGCACTCCAAGAACCGCAGATAAAAAACGATGTCAGACCGGCTCTGGATGCCAGCAGCGATGGCTGGGCTGGATCTGTGGGTTAAAACCCTCCTGGAGCAACACTGCCCCAACGCACAGCGCTCACGGGGCCCCTCGGTTTATCGAATCAAAGCTCGCTGTGGTGCAGCATCGCGAGGGAGCAGCGTTTGCAAGATGCTCTCAGTTCTGAGCTCTCCCCCATCGCACTGAGCTCAGTGCCAGGTCTCCCCTGCGGGCCGTGCTGGAACAGGAGGAGCTGCTGTGCCCAAACAGGCGCTGACATCGCTTTTCACCCGGGTGCTTTTCATACTTCTGCCCCTCTTTCCACTCCCTCTTTCCCAGCTGTGACACACAAGGCAGACGTCGCTCCCCACCCTCGACGCATCTGCATTTCAAATGGAGAGAAGTTTTGCTTTTTTTCCTTCTGGACAAACAAGGTTTCCCTCCCCAGGCCAGGTTTCAGCTCTGGATGTGTTCTGGTGGTAATGCAGGCATCGGTCAGAAGAGAGAAAAATAAAATAAAATACAAGAAAACTCCACACGTGTAAAGAACTGAAACAATTCTGTAATATTTCAAAGTGCAAAAATAAAATGCACTCCATTTCTCTCTCTCTCTCTCTCCACATCTCCCGATCCAAAATACCCCGGAATGAAAAGAAAAATGAACCCAACACAATGAATTCCTCTCGTGCCCAGTTCGCTCTTGATATACATTTGTAAAACAAACAGAGGAAAAAAACAAAACAAAGTCCAATTGAAATCCTAGGGCTTTATACAGCAACAAAGACCGTTTTGCAAAACTAGGCTCTCTAGGCTACCCAACAGTTTCCAAAGTATCTAAATATTGATATTCACACAACAGAACAGGGGCTAAAATGGACGAGTCCTCTTTCCCACTATGCCACGGTTCGATCTGGGGACGGCCCTGCGCAGAGGCTGCTTCACACTGAGATCCAACAGCAGCTGCTAAGAAAATAAGACCCAGCACAGGGGCTGAGTCGCGCCCCCTCCCCCCTTTTTCCTTTCATATATAGATATATAGATATATATATAATTTTGCAAATAATTCTCATCAGCACTACTTCCAGCACTGATATGCAACGTAAGTAGTAAGGCAAAGTCTTTCTGCCACTCGAACTGGACGTGAATTTGGGAGAAGCGCGGGGAAGAAGGAGAGAAGATGACGAGGAGACAAACCGGACCTGAGGGACCTGGGCTGAAACCTGTGGAAATCCCCGAAATATATTAAAACCACGTAGAAACCTGTCCTTAAAGCAGGGTTACCTAAAGCTCTATCAAAACTGCAGCGGCCGGGGAGCGGGCGGGAGAGGGGGGAGCAGCGGGCGCAGCGTTCAGCCCAGCCACGGCCCCCATCCCTCTGCTCGCCCTTCTGACTGCGTTTGCAGCTTCTGCAGCTCCTGGATTTGGAGTAAAAATCGCTCAAAACAACAATAAACCTCCAAAAAAAAAGGAAAAAAAAGGAAAAAAAAAAAGGAAATAATAATAATCCCAAACAGTTTCACTCGTTCAAGTCCTCTGGGAACGTATGAAAGGCCCAACTGCTCTTGGCTGAATTAGAAAGATCGAACAAAAGGTGTTTTGTCTATGCAGTAAATTAGATTTTTAGACTACCAGCAGTTCAAAGTCTATTCCAAACAGAATCCAACAGAAGTGAGAGGCTCCTGCACGGGGTCCCACCCACCAGACGGGTTGCGGTGGCACCAGTCCCTTAGAAAACAACAGACTCGAGTGGAATTTCAGTTTGCTTATTTATCATTAGCTCATCATCAGCGGATTTTTGAGACATTATCATCTGCAGGCTGCCTTCCTGGCTGAGGAGGGGCAGGGAAGAAAAGCAAACATGACCTCGGCTCACTAAATGTGTCTGCAGGACAGGTGGGAGCTGCTCTCCCCAGGCCGCCATCCACGCTCCGTGGTGAACCAAGAAACCGAAGGCAGAGTCACTCAGTCCTCCTCTTGTGCTGGTGACAAAGAAAATCCAAACTAAATGTATAAAGCCCAAAAAGTAAGAATTCTTCCCCTTCCCTGACAGCCTTCATTATCAGTCAATCACAAGGATCTGATAACCAAAGGAGCTCGAGTCTTTCCCACCCACGCGGTGTCGTTTCTCATAGCAGGGACAGCAGCACTCGATGGCATGAGGAGTGGTCTTCTCGCATCCTATAAAGCCTGGGGCGTATCCAGCTGGGATTAAAGCAGATTCCACTGTCGTGTGGTATAAAAAGGATGGCAGAAACAGGAAAGTCTTCCTCTCGGGCATTCCTCTGCATTATTTCCACGTGGCAGACTGTGGGATGGACCGCGGGGGGATCATATCCAGCAGATACTCACGCTGGCGGTCTACTGCCGAGGAGGACTTGTGCACAGCTAGACTGGGGCTAACAAAGGGCAGAGCCCCACCTGGGGAGACACAACAGAGAAGAGAGGATGAAGGTCACAGCACGGTGAAACCAGCAGCAAATAAGCACCACTCCCCTTTAACCTGCACGAAAACAAGTAATGGAAGTGGGCCTGCAGTAACTCGTGTGCTACAGAAGGTCAGAACCTCCAAAGGTCTAAAATCAGCCAAGCCAACAGCACTAAGGCTTCGTATCAGAAAAGAAGAGTTGAGCAGACTAGGGCTCTCTGCAATGAAATCGTGCTGAAGTGGTAAATTAAGCTGTCAGGAGGAAAAAATATAAACCATTCAATACTGAGCATGAAAGTAGATCAGAAGGCAGCCAATTGCTATGCTGCTTCCTTCCTGGAGATCCTAATGATCACTTAAAAAAAATAAACAGCTCCACAGTCAGATTCTTACATACAGAAGAGATTAAATAAGAATTTAACTTTCAATCTGTTCCAAACAACAGCTTCAGTTGGTTCAGGTTCTGCAGCAAAACCATTCCTTTACTTGATGTGCTTTGATGCGACTTGACCAAACTCAGGTCCCAGAAAGGCACAACAAACCCCAGCAGCGTGGCACTGACTGCACAGAGCCACCAAAGAGCATCTGACAGTACATCATCCAGGCTGCTTATGGCTCTGTAAAGCAGCAGCTTTTGCTCGTGCCTCCTTTGAGGAGCGCAAACCGCAGCAGAAGCCAAGGCTTCAACACCCAGACTGAGAGCACAGCCAGGAAAAAGCAGCCTTCCCCACAGAGCTACGGCTGTTGGACAGATTGCAGCTAATAAGTGGAAAGAAAAGAAAAGGAACTTCAGAAAAAAATCTACCTGTGTTGATGGGAGTCTTCTTCCAGGCGGCAGCGCTGCCCTTGCTGACAGGTCTCTCAGCATGCTTACCTGGCCTACTCCCAAGTGCTGCTGCAGATGAGGCATTCTGCAACTTGGGTGACTGGCTAAATGCATGCAACACTCCCCGCGGGGCTCCAGAGCCTCGAGACATCTGGCTAGAAGTCTGGATAGAGAGCAGACAGTCAGACAGGCACAGGGAGCATCCCTCCTTCACCCCCCAGAGCCTCGGCCAACATTTACTGCCTGACTTTTCTCGCCTTCCTCTGCCAAACCCAGAATGAGCCATTAGTCCCAGGTCTGAAAACCTCTAAAACATCTCTAAATCAAACCAAGAGATCAGTTTTGTGTTCCTGAAAGTGCCTGTAAGAACGCAGAAAGATGTGCTGGGTAAGCACCTCCAACACCAGCATCTCCTCTGCCTAAAGAATCGGTGCCTTGCTTATTTCAACTCAAAGCAGCACCTGAGCTGACTCTTCCCAACTAAGAGGTGGTTTTATAAGCTGTGTGAGATGCAGTTTCCACCACGGATGACGGCTGCCCGTTACCTCGAAGCTTCACAACCACCACCACAAGCTCCCAGCTCAGCTCTCTACCTGAGCTACATTTATTTCAGTGTATTTAGCACTGGAGCAAGTCTTTTTCATTTCATTTCATCCTAAAGAAAACAGAGATGGGGCTTTGTGCAGCCAGAGCCTCACCTGCTTGAGCGAGTGGTGCTGCACGATGGGGTCTGACTTGCTCTGTACAGGAGATGCAGTCTGTTGCAGTATCCTCTGCTCAATCTCCTGCTCCTGCTGCAGAGCTTTGACGAAGGCAGCCTTCAGCCTGTTGGTGTGCTCTGCTTTCAAGGCCTTTTTCTGATTGGATGTCATACAGGTTTCACACATGATGGTTCCGTTCTTCTCCTCCCTCCAGCGGCAGGTGAAGTCAGTCTTACACTGAGCGCACATGTAGGGCTCACGGGATGAAACAGGGATGGAAACTTTACCTGCAGAACACAGCCAGGTGAGCTCAGCTCCAGCTCTCATTTCTACAAGTCACCTACGACAAGCCTCCAGATTCTCCATCACCAAAAATACACCACCTTCCACTCCTCCCCCTCCCTCCTCAGCCTTTTGCACTATCAGACGTTCTTTCGGCTCCCTTTGTTGGTGTGCAGGCATCCTGCAGATCCTTCTTTCCTCACCCTCCTCAAACCATCCTGAATGGCAAGACACATTGCAGAAATCAGGTGCTATTTGTTGAGACAAAATCTGCTCAACTGTTTACTTTGATAGTTACGAAACACCTGACAGACCAGAGAGGTCTGCAGCCTAGAAGGGACCAGGAGAGCCTGTAACCAACTCAGATTTTCTTCTTGTCTTCTGCACGGACTTGGCAACAGAGCTGGAGTTTTCATTTGTTTGGAGGCAGTTCCTCCAGGACACCGCTCTCCTTTCTCCCCAGGAACATCCCTTCATCTGCTGACAACTCAGATGGAGAACACCGTGGTGATGCATAAACCTGGATGACAGGAAGTCACCTGCACCAGGGAGAGCTGAACCACTGCCCAGCCTCTGGGAAGTCCCAGCACCGTGCAGCTCTACAACTTTACAGGTACAGCAAGTTGAAAGCTGGTGATGGAAGCAAGCCCCAGATCAGACAGATTAGTCCTGGAAAGCCTGACTTGCTGCCTGCTGTTCCCATCTCGGATGGGAAAGGTTCTCTCCTCACTTTTGGGGAACTGCCATCTCACCTTGAGTTTCCAGCAAATTCTGCACAACTTCTTCCAATCCAACTAGGTAAATAAATTCGTTATTAGCTGCGCTGGGCAGGAAGTTCATCTCTGGAGCAGGTGGCTTTGGAGGAGGGATCTCCAGCAGTGTCTTCTCCAGCTGCTTCCGCAGCGCCAGTTTGGCTGCAGCCTGCCGGCTGGCGGGCGACTCGTTGGAGTTGACGATGGAAGCGGCGCTGGTGGAGGTGGCATTGGCCTGAGCTGATGTCACTGTTGTACCTTTGATTGAAGTTGGAGAGGCCTTGGAGGAAAGAAGACACAGTTTAGTGACGTGCCTGGGCACCTCGGTACAGCAGGGCTGGGCTGGGGGGCAAGGAGCAGCGATCAGGAGTTGGGACTCAGTGACTCCCATCGGCTGGGGAGCTCCATGAGTACCTTCAAGGTGCTTGGGGGGGGGGGGACTGGACAGCCTGCCCCTAAAGCTCACTTCTGCAGTGACCAACAGGTCGCAGTATTGACATTTATTGCAATGAATTGGCATTTATTGCAACAGTGTGCCACCCATTACACACATTACTTATCACCCAACCCTCCAATTCCTTCACAAGGAACTGACTTTTCTTTCTTATCAATTCGATCACACAGATTTGGAGATCTGAAAGGAAAGGGGTACTTTAAACCGCTTTCGTCCACGGTTTTTACACAACATCAGCACCAGCAGGATCTGCAGGCTGCTCAAGACAGAAGCCCACCCTGAGCTGTGCTCACGAGAACGAAGAGAGACCAAAAACCCCCATGTTTCCATCCGCATCCAAACCCTGAGTGCAAAATGAGGAGCTCCACACTCAACGTTTCGTTTGGCACAGAGGATTTTGCAGTGCTCACCTGCGGGATGTTGACGATCAGGCTGGTATTGGGGACGTTGGCCACACGGATCAGACCCTGCTGGATAATTCTCTGCCCCTGAATTTGCACGCTGGGGACCGAGGCCCGCGGTGCCAGCAGCAGCGGAGGCGGCCCCGTGCTGGAGTGCTGTCGGATGTTGTGGATTTGCTGGGAAGACACAGAAAACGGGTTGATGCAACGGTCAGACAGCAGGAGAAAAGCGTGGGGAGTCAATGGGACGGGAAGGGAACGCCGAGAAAGCACAAGTGTCTGTGTCAGAATGGGATGCTCCTCCCTTTCAAAACGAAAGGGCTGGAACGTGGCGTCAAGAGAGATGCTCCTATGAGAAGCCATCACACATTGCAGGCTGGAGAGCCGTGCCAAAAATGCAAAGTTCCCACGTCAGATTTCTTCTAAAAGGTCTGCCTGTTGAGCCTGTTTCATTTTAAAGGCGTTAGGAAAGCTGTTCTTCAGAATGAGGCTTTCCCCGTATCGGAACAGAAAGCAGATGAACCCCCAAGTGCTCTGCCTTCCCCTTAATGCTGGCTATGCAGTAGATAAAAGCAGACCTTCTGCTACAAAATAAAGCCTCATTGAACAAGAAAATATTGTTTTCCTCAGTTCCCCACGGAAGCCTGAAGTCCAGAAGGCCAAATGCAATAAAGCTTTGCTTTCCTACTCCTTCAGTGACACCACAGGAGATAAAGACCCTGCAAAGCAGCACTTCCCCATTTCCAGCTATCTCATTTCAGCAGCTCTTATTCAACCTGAAGACAGACACGATGAGCACATTAAAAAAAAAAAAGGGGAGTTTTCACGTTTGAAATGGTGGAATTGATACAACAGAAAGAATAATGAGGAAAGAAAGATGGAAGAGTGAGGGACTGCAGTTTGTTTCCTCTGCTGCTGCTTGCTCAGGCAGAGGGTGAAACTGGGAGCCCCTCCATCAGCTCTTGTAATAAAGCAAGCAGGTGCCTCTGGAGCAACCAGGGGAGGACACAGTGTGGGTAAGGCAGCATCCTGCATCACCGTGGGGCTTCCCATGTTCAGTGGGAGTGTTATGGGACAGCAAAACAAGCAGGAGCTGCAATGGCCCTTCAGTGGCAATATGCCTCTATTAAGCAGTGAATGAAAGCTATGCAGGATCCTTCCAGCTAAGCAGAATGACAGCTGAGGAAACATTTCAGACGCACTCAGGAAAAACAGAAGAGATCTACCAGGAAGGAAATACCTGTGCTCCTCTGACAAGAGGTGGCATTACTATCTGCGTGTTTTGCTGGGTTCCTAATTTTGCAGAGGTCTGCTGCCCACCACGAACCAACGGAGGAGGAATAACAGTGCCTGGTATACGTGTAGAAGAGGTCTGAAAAACAGAGGACAGTTTACTTGCATGTTTCATCCCGGTGCATTTGGATGAATGCTCTCTTCTGCTCGGAGCACCAAAAAAAAGCAGTATCCAAAACGTTACGCAGCAATACAGACATCAGAACGCAGAGGTGGGCAGGCTGTGTGCTCAGGGGCTGCTCTCTCACGCTCTGCACAGAGTTCAACATGTAAAGAGCAGCCCTGAAAGACGTCTCCATCCACCCAACCCCTGCACAGCTCAAGAACCACTGCCCTGAGACACAGGGAGCCACGCTGCAACAGGAGCACGGTGTGCATGAGAGCAGCTCTCCTCAGTGCCTGATGTGATGAATGCTATCTGCCTTCAGCACGAGGACAGCAAAGGCTGCAGCACAGGACACGGCCAGGCTGGCTTCAGCGCAGCTAGCGTTCCAAGCAAACAGTGAATAGCAACTTTATGTTCTGGAAGGATGAAGGAACGGGGGGCCACACACAGTGCTGGCTCTGAGGAGAAGCAAAGGGCAGACAGAAGCTGGGGATGCAGGAGGCTGGGGGGGTTTGGCACAGGCACGTGTGCAAGAAGGAAAGAAAAGGGGAAAAAAAAAAAAGAAGTCAAGCTAGAGAGGCCTGAAACACCACCGACCATCTTTTTTGAGCTGTGGACTGTAATACATCTTGGAAGGTTCTCACAACGCAGCCAAAGGTTTCATGCATCACTTACATTCCTGCAGAGCACGACGCAGCCTCGTCTGGAAGCGCTGCTCAGAGCAGCAAACCCTGCTCACGGGGCTCTGCACGTCCACCACCCTGCTCACCCTGACCCCAAACTGACCATCATCCCCCCAGTTAAGATCTACACACACCGGAGCTCTCGCATCCACGAGCTCCCAATGCGTGCACACACGTGCTGAGGATGGGGGAAGCTCAATCCCCTTCTTTACGCCCCCCAGTTGGAGACCAAATGTTAACTCCTACACGCAGGAATTAAAGAGACAACAAAAGCAGATGGAGGTGAGGTTCATTTGCCCAAACACCACGAATGAGAGCGAGAAACTGAACTCTGGATCCGCAGCTGCCAGCTCCCTGCTCTGCCCACTGGCACACACACACAGCTGCAGGCTCGCAGCCCAAGTGTGGGGATTTAAGTCGTGGTCCAGTTCCTCTGAAAGTGCTGTCTCCTGAGAAGGCAACTCGCCTTAAGGAAGAGAATACTCAAGCTGATTGCCTCGAGTTCTGAGAACGGCTCCCAAACGGAGCACGCATCCAGCCCACCCCTCATGCAGAGCACTCCGTGGGGCTCTCAGATGAAGAGCTGGTATTCTCCAAGTGAAAGCATTTTGTGCTGAAGCTGTTTTGAAATTTGCTTCAGATCAGCCCGAGGTAAATGATCAGAAATGTTTTAAATTTGAAAGTGAAGCAAGATCCCAAACTCAGAGGAAGATCGGGCCGGCAGATGCCAATTCCCTCTCTTGCTTTTTTCCCCCCAAGGCTTTCCAACATCACATTTAGTTTAGCCTGAACAGACCCTCCTCACCAGCACGTGCCATTCAGCCAAGGAAAACCTGGCAGCCTTCAGGTGATCACAGTGAAGGCACAATTAAATACCTGCAGCCCACAACAGCAGGCTGCCACAGCGCTCCTACAGAGGTCGTCAGCAGCCACAACCTGCGTGCATTTATCAGTGGAGCAGATGAGGTCCCAGGATGATGAGGATAAGCTTTGGAGAGGTACCTGCGTGCGAAGCCCTACCTCTGTCTCCCACCCCAAGCGTTCCTACACAGCTTACAGTGGGGTCTGTGGGAGCGAGTGCTGGCTCTGTCCCAGAGCTTCCACCCGGCTGTGAGCAGTGAGCTGCCAGCCTGTGCTGCCCCGTGCCCTGCTTGCTGTGTGCCCTACCTGGCAGCCTGGCCCGCCCCACTGACCTGCAGGGACGGCTTGCCAGCAGGAACACTCTGCGTGCCCCGCACCAAGGGCGGAGGGGTGGCCACAGCACTCCCAGAGGAACAGGCAGGCTGGAAGAGGAAAAACCAGAAAGAAAGCAGAGGAGTGTAAGGGTGTAGGCAGAATCACAGAGGCTAAGGGAACAAAAGCTTTTACCTCCTTCGCTTTAGTAAGGGAATCTTCAAAGACTGTGGGTTTCCCCTTCCCCCACCCTTTGCTTCCTCCGAGCACCTCACCAGGCGTATTTAAATGGAGAAGTGATTAGGCAAGTATAGATAAGGTTATGTCAGAAAAAGAACAGAGCCTATGCACCAAAAGCACAGCAATGCAGAACTCTGTTTTAGCAGCCTCGGCTCACAGCCTCTTTCAGCCTCATCCTCTGTTACTGCTGGTTCCAACTAATTGGGTTTGAACGTAACAAAGTGAAAAAGAGTTAAAAGGCTTCAGTTGTTAAGGTGAGGATACACCAACTGACCCTGCCGAGTTCCAGCACCCCAAGTTCATCACTCAGCAGGGAACTGCGTGCTATTTCATTGGCTTCGTTTCCACCTCAGAAGTCCAGGAGAAAGACACCGACAAGCAAACCCAGCCACGGAGAGGTGCAAACATCCAGCTGACACCTACACAGCTCCCCCTGCACAAAATCCATCGCGTCAGCACCGCACGCTGCAAAGTCAAAGAGGTGAGATGGCACTGGGACACAGCCTGAGCCCGACGGTGACACTGCAGCTCCTCGACACAAAGGGGGAATTTCTGCTGGGGTGGGAAGAGAGGAGGAGGAAAGGCAGGAATTGGCAGAGCAGATCCTGGCGGTGGGGATGTGAGCACATCCATAACCATGCTGGCAGGGTTGTTACGCAGGAGATCCTCCTCCAAACGCGTGCCAGCTCTTTCTGTGCTGCTTTAAGGACTGTGTTTAGTAACCTGCAGTGCATTTCACTCATTAACACACCTGAGGTTACCAAAAAGCCATTCTGCTTTTGGATAGAGCTGATGGGATAAGCTGCCTTTTGTCTTCTCATCTTGGCGAGATCAAAATGCCGCAGGAAGGAACGGTTAATGGGATACACTTTAATTCACAAAGGTTTGGCAAAAAGCAAAATGTGCTGCATTCAAAAGCTCTGCAAGTCACTGGAATTGCCACAGTTGAATATATATTTTTTTCCTTCTTTCCAAGGTAAGGACTAGCAGGAACAGACCTACCTTCTGAGTAGTGGTCTCCTTCTGGATTTGACTCTGCCGTAACTTTTTCAACAGGACAAGCTTTGCTTCCTCTAACCGTAGCTCTTCTTTCAGCTGCTTGATCATTCTCTCACGCTCCTCAGGACTGCTTTTCTGCAGGGCCGGGTAAGGCAGTTGAGGATGGGAAAACAGGGAGGGGGCAGAGGGAAAGACAGATACCATGCAAGTTACGACAAGAACTCACTGCCTTGTAATTGTCACGTATGTCTTAATATCACTGACATGTCTGCAATGCAGGGACACAAACCGAGGGTGGAAAAAGAGCTCAAAGGCCAAGGGGGAAAAGAAAAAAAAGCTTTGGTAATTTCCATAAAGGAAATGAAAAAACAAAAGTCGAATGAAGAGCCAAGCGCTGAGTGCGGGATACTGCGGCCACCACTATAAACCCTGCTAAAAAGTCCATTCTGAAAGAGGTGCTCTTAAGAAGCACATGAAGGTTAAGGAGGTGAGAGCCCAGAAAGTAATAATAAAGCACACATCAGGCTCTAACAGCTGCAGGACCCCCCCCAGACCAATCCTCGTGCAGTCAGGGATCCCCTGACCCCCAGCTCTGCAGGAACAGAGGACAGCAGGGCTGCAGTGCGTCAGCACAAGGGGACTCACCATGAGCGCCTCCGTGTTGGTCTCTTTTAATGCTATTTTGGTTAAACCATTCATTCTAGGGCTAGAAGGCTCATTGTCTGACAGCACTATGACGTCCGGGGAGGGGACTCGCTTCTCTCTCTTTATTTCACTGCAAATCAGAAGGAAAACACAGAGAATGAGTTAATAAAAACAAGCGAACAAGTGCTGCATGGTGTGACTTACAGCCTCCTGATACATTATTCCCATATCTCTCAACTTACTGCCTCCTTAATGTGCTGCAAGGAAGAACCTGACTCCCCTTCTCTTTTTCCTCTCCTAATGTAAGGGATTTTGCATTCTGACCTCCCCCACCCAGGCTACCCTTAAGGGAACAACTGAAACAACTCACACACAGTCACTGACCTACGTTTGAGCACTTTCTCATGACATAACCTTCCTACACCTCTCACCCCTCAGCTCCATCAGAAGGAAACAGCAATCTGCATTAAAAAAGAAATAAAAGGGTCGGGGAGGACGTGATGTGCAGACGGCAGCGCTGCTCCTTCGCTGCACATCAGTTTCCTGAGCAGCTGGGAATGAACCCAGCCATGCACTGGGGTCACCATCCAGGGATGGCGGGAGCAGATCCTCTTTGGTGCCAGGATTTGGGATCTCAAAGCACACAGCACGGTTTGCAGGAGCAGGGAGGTTTGTCAGGAGCAGAGCACAGGGGACAGCAGAGCAGGGGGGGGAAGCCGGGCCGGGGGGGAAAGCAGAGCAGGGGGGGGGCCGCGACGCACCCCCCCCCACAGCAGAGCAGGGGGAGCGGCGACGGCGCTTTGGAAAGGGCTGACAGCAAGAAGAGCTGAACGCACACACGGCTGCGTGCTGTTTTCCTTGAAACCCAAAACCAGAAGTAGGAACAATGAAGTTTACACTGTGAGCCTTCTAAATTTGTGGTGAGTTATGCATTAGGAAAAATGCCTGGAGAGCTTGTACCAAGCAAGGCTAAGCAAATATTTAAGTGTGGCTTGTACTACTCACAGGTAAGAGATGTGGCACAGAAGCTTTCTGCCTCTTCATATCAGGTAATTACCCCTCAGGTTAAAGAACGATTTCCAGGCTTTACAGCTACTCCCCGTATATCAAGAATCCAATAATTAACCCTTATTATCTTATTTAGAGACGTGATTTATTCACACTGAGCAACATCACTGAAGAGCTGCGTGCCCCACAGACCAGGAGACCCACAGCAGATGGAACCACGTTTGGGATACAGCAAAGCCAGCCGAGAGCTGCACGGAAAGCTTTCAAAATGCAATTTCCACTTTGGTGAAAGGATTACAAAGGGAGAAGTGTCCTCTAGAGGGCACAGCGAGCCAGTAAACCCGACCTAGTGAAACTCTGAGGGCTTCCAAAGCAGCAGAGGCACAGGTGGAAGGTTTCCAGTGTGTTCCTGTACCTGGTGGCACAGAACTGGCTGCTGGTGCCCTCGGATGGGCTGTAACAGAACAGGGCCTGGTGGTAGGCGGCAGTGGGCAGCGTGTGCCATGGAGCAGCACCATCCAGGTCCAGGCAGGAGGTGGGGATGTGGTTGCAGCCTTCTGCCAGCCTGAGCTGCTCCAGGCAGGAATCCAGGTCCTCGTGGCACCCACAAACTGAGGTTGGTGTAACCATGGGGATCTGAGGCGCCCACTTCTGGACCTCATGGGACCTTGCTGCCTGCTCCAGCCTTCAAGCTGACCCACGTGCACCACAGGGGCAGTGTGGCGTCTTGGTCCCTCCCAAACCACAGCACTCCATGATTCCATGGCTCAGATCACAACCAGCCCGCAGGGAGGAGAGCAACACAGCGACAGCCGCAGCGACACAGCAGAGCAGTGCTGTCACCCACGGGTCCCGTTTCCAACAGCATGGCAGTACTCAGGGTTGGGGTTCTGACACTGAGGGACAGTCCATACAACAGCAGCCCTGCAAACCACAGAGGGGCTGAACCCCACGGAACCCCATAGAGTCCCACAGAGCCCCATGGAATCCCACAGAGTCCCATGGAGCCCCAAAAAGCCCTATAGAAGCCCCCAGAGTCCCATAGAGCCCTATGGAGCCCCATAGAGCACCACAAAGCCCTGTAGAGCCCCATGGAGTCTCACAGAGCCCCATGGAGTCCTATGGAGTCTCACAGAGCCCCACAAAGCCCTATAGAGTCTCACAGAGCCCCACAAAGCCCTATAGAGTCCCATAGAGTCCCATGGAGTCCCA
>NW_024962317.1:393262-422953 GCF_019238085.1 Lagopus leucura | reverse complement strand
AGCCCCACAAAGCCCTATAGAGTCCCATAGAGTCCCATGGAGTCCCACAAAGCCCTATAGAGTCCCACAAAGCCCCACAAAGCCCTATAGAGCCCCATAGAGTCCCACAGAGCCCTATAGAGGCCCACAGAGCCCTCCAGGCGCCGCCGTCCTGCGCCGAGTGGGGCACCGCGGGGTCACGTGACGCCGCATCACGTGACCCGCACGGCAAAAGCCATGGCAACGGGCGGTCCCAGCCGGTGAGGCCCGGCCTTCATTTTGTGAGGTGAGGTCAGGACCAGGTGGTGGCACAGAAAATGGAGCGGGCCGGGCCGTGGGGCAGCAGCACGGGTCTGTGTGCAGAGGGACGGACGGCGCTTCTCGAGAAAAAGGAGCGAAACGGACAAAAACAAAAGGAAGTCCCCAAGAGAGCCGCCGTGCTGCTGGGATCCTCGGTCTGTTGGCTTCTGGGCACCTCAGGAAGGAAACGGCGCAGAGAGCTGCACGGCCAAGGCTGGAGCTGCTGCACAGGAGCACCGGCCACTGAGATCTCCATCAGCAGCCATCTGCTCACTGCACCTTTGGGAAGATTAATGAGACCGAATGGGAGAAAAGAGGAAAAGCTCCGGCAGCAACGCAACGTCTGGCAGTGCAAAACTGGAGCAGAGCAGCCCTGTGAGCGCATCCCACCTGCAGGGAGGGGAACACGAAGCTCCGTCCCAAAGAGAGGGGATCCCAGAGCACAGCTCTGCAAAACAACCTTTCTTTCAAAAGAAAACCAAAACAACAAAATAAGGAAAGAGTTCGGCCCGCTCTTCTGTCAGCCTGCGTGTGTAAAGAGAGAAATTTAAAGCAGATGTTTCAAAATGGGAAAGACAATGGGAATATCACCACTTTCAGGACAAATGCTGCCACCAGCAGTTAATAACTTGGGATGGCTGCCCCGGCACCGTGACCTTTATCCTCCAAAGCCATCAGGCATGTCCTTCAGCTAAATAAAGACATAATTCTATTATTCCCCCCTTCAGCTTTCATAAACGTTGCTGTCTCAATCAGCCGGGCTGTACGCAGGAAGATGAAAGCAGTGCTGCTGCCCCTATTTAAGCATCCTCGGCAATAAACCACGGCTGAACAGAGACCTTGCACAAAGTTTGTGGGAAGCAGTGAGCGCAGAGCCCCAGGTCACCAAACGCCCAAAGCAAAGGGCCCCGTTTCCTTCCATTCCCTCTTGCAGCCCCCCTGGCAGAAGGAAGCATGCTTCACGCTATTTGGAAGTTCTCCTCGGAGTCCTGGAGCATCCTGAGGCATTCAGAGCACCACGACGACTCCGGAAGAAAATAACCAAGGGAACAAAGCAGAAAAGCCACATTGCCTTGGGGACATCGAGTTGGTGACGTGAAGGAACGGGGCCAGGAGGCTGAATGCAGCCTCACAGCTCCGAGCTGGGGCAGAAAATGACCAGTGAAGGTGCTGGAGACGATAAACCCGAGGGCCGAGGCGCGTGGAGATGGACTCAGCACCCATAACAGGATCACCATCCATAAGACTGAAGTCTCAATGATGCGTTACGGCAGAAAACAAAGCCGTGATGGTAACTCTTCACAGAGGCACCCAGCGCCACGGGCTCTGCTGGGAAGGTTCATTTTGGGGGATGTCGGCCACAGAGCAGCTCACAGAGCTTCACTGCTTTCATGGCAGAGCTCCGGAACCACAGCGCCTTTACATTTGCTCCTACCGATCCGGAGACACCGACGTGACACGAAATCCAAGCTGCCTTTTGCAGACCGTATCTTCCCCGTGCTCCCAAACGCTCTTTCGATCCCTCCCCCCCAAAAATAAATGAAGTAAAATCGATGATGAATCCACTGAGCGTGGCATTGAAGTTACAGAACCACTGACCCGGAAGGTGGGAAGCCCAGCTGCACAGCACAGCCCTGCAAAGCGCTCTCCCAGCACACTGTGCCCAGCAGCAGGTAACTGCAGGAGGCAGCGCAGCCATTGCTCAGCCGAAAGCTTCATCTACATGAGCAAATATGCAACAGTTTTGCCTCAGTCCATTCAGCAACCTCTTGTATGCTCCCATCCAAAAATATTTGGCAGGGAAGGAAGACAAACAAGGCAAGAACAAGCAATGCAGTGGGGAAAAGAGAACTCTTTTTTTTTTCTTTGGAGATGCATCCACATGAATCAAAGGGGTTGTGATGGATCTAGCAACCGCGGTGCGCAACCGAAGCAAAGCAAACTTCATTCCTTTCCTGCCCTTCCTCTGAACATAAATTAAACTTTAATCAAAGCATCTCTGCATTTAAAACACAGCATTAAAATCCCTCAAGAAACTTTTTTCTTTTTCTTTTTTTTTTTTTTTTAAAGCCAGGCTGAAACCAAAAGGAACAAACGAAAAACCAAATCCAGAACTCAAAGTCCAACGCTCAGACTCCAAACACCATCAGGAACACGCAGGCAGGGCACAGCAGCTACGCACACAGCTCCCAGATGCTTCCCACTAGATGCTATTTTTCATTGTACCACACAGCACATGGAGAAGATGGTCGTTCGTGGTTCCAGAGCAAGGCAAAACCCTCCCCATGCACACGTGTTATAACCAGCAAGACTGTAAAGTGAAGGGAATAAAGAACTGAGATGCTGCCTTCAATGTACCAACTGCAGGGATGCCACAGAGCCCCCATCCTTCTTTTTCACTCCTCATTGAGGCAGACAAGCCGTGCCTTAAGGCAATCCAGCTCGGGTGCCACTTGGAGAGGCCAGAGCTCAGGGCTGTACTTCATACTTCTCTGGGCCATCAGGAAACAAAAGGGTGCAGGCAGCCGTGGTGGAATACAACCCCAAAGTGCTGAATGGGAATGGTTGGCTTAGCCAGACTTCTGTTTCAACTGGAAGGAAAACTAGGAGGCTGCAGAGGACAACACAAGGAACACAGCTGTTGGTGGAGGAGGACAGGACTGAGCCCAGGAACATCGCTCCTGGTGTCCAGCACAGCTTGCTGTGAGCTGCACCATCACTGCACGTGCCACTGGTTTGTGTCAGGAATGCCACCATCAGGTTACAAAGCCAGCAGTGCACAGAGCTGGGGGCTGAGTGCAGAGCACCATAAGCACAACTGACCCAGCACAGCACCAGGAAGATGCCAGCCCCAGCGGGAGCAAATGATGCTCAGCACAGGGCAAACGTGGTGGCAAAGCGGTGAGCATGAAGGGAAGGGAGAAACAACAACAAAGGGAGGAAAGGGCCAGGAAAGAGGCAAGAGGGCAGAGCTCAGGCTCCCAGCGATGCTCTGCTCCTCGGCGCCGATGCACAGCAGCGTATCACAGCAAAGCCCTGCACACAGCACACGGCTGAACCACCCCACAGCCAACGCTCCATGCCCTTAGGAAGGGGGCACAGCTCCTTCCTCCCAGGCCAGCCCTGCAGCACAGCGATGCCACGCAGAGCAGCAGGCTTGGCTTTGGCCTGGCGTGACCTCCCAGAGCCTTCCACCACTACAGGCTTCCTTCTGTTGCTTCTGGCATCAGCACATGTGCTCCAACCAGATACTATTTTTATAAAGTTAACTTCAAGGTTCAGGGCAAAAGAAAAAAAAGAAATTAAAAAAAAATTAAGCAAAATCTATATTTTTTTTTAAGTTTAGTGCCGAGCTGTGGCCAGGTCTGCATTTCAGATCTTGACAAGAAAAACCAAATGATTTCAGAAGGATCATCCATTGAATCGGCTTGACGTCAGCTCCACCACGATTACTGCCGGGCCACCTTTTCCAAGGAAAATATTATGTTTTCAGTTCTAAAAGCATTAAAGGAAGTTTAAAAGCCAGAACCCCATACATCACTGCGCATGAATTCACCCAACCCAGGAGGCAGTAGTAGCTCAGTCACTTCCAGCACCAGCTTTTATTCATCTGCTCACAAAATCAGCTCAGCTACTTTGAAAACACAGCTCCTGTGAAAGCTGAATTCCTCTGAAGATCAAAGGCGTTGGAGAGGTAAATCCCTCGCTTAAAAACATCCTTATGAAATTAAGACCCACCTTCCCACAAACACTGACTGTGCTCCTGTATACGCAAGGATCCAATGCTGCTTCTCCTCTATCAAAGCATCTTCAGCCCTAGGAGGCATCTGCACCCTGTGCCACGGCTGTGCTCCTGTTAAGAACGTCATGCCAACGTCCCAGCTTTCACAGAGCACCCAAAGAGCTCAGCCAGAGCATCACAAAGTTCTTAATTACGTTATGATAATTAACTCTGCAGGCTTGCTTTCAGAGTGTCTCCTTACGCCGAGCGCATTTCTATCTGGGGAACCCTTGTCTCCCCCTGTGCACAGATGGGATCACAGAACTGTAGGGGTTGGAAGGGACCTCCAGAGCTCATCGAGTCCAAACCCCTGCCAAAGCAGTTCCCTACACCAGGTTGCACAGGTCGGCATCCAGGCAGGTCTTGAACATCTCCAGAGCAGGAGACTCCCCCACCTCCCTGGGCAGCAGCAATAAACCATGTCCCACCTCCACCTGAAGTGGCAGACATTCCTCACCCCAATCACTGCTCCCTGGGCAGCTCAGCACGCAGCTCCCAGCCCCCCATGCAGCTCACACAGCACAAACACTTGGCAGGCATTTACCAAACAGCTTCACAAAGAGCACGTGCGTGTGGGGGCAAGTACTGCAACCAGAGAGCGAGGATGCCCGCCTCTGACTTGTTAGCTTTCAGGTATGAGTGATCTTCTCAGATATTCTTCAAAAAATAAAATAAAATCACAGTATGCATACCTGCGTTAATTAGCCAGCAATTATACTAAAAGATGCCTGAAGAGATTGGCTCCTATCAGCACAACACACTGCATGACATGGGAACCACCAGCTGCCCCAGTAACTTCTGAGCAGGGCAGGAGCACCTCGCAGGCATCAACTCCAGCAACCTGAGTTATGCATTGCCCTTTTTGCAGCAGGTTTGTAAAGAGCTGACAGCTCTCCCCTTTCCTCAAGCGAGCTGATGGAGGAGGTCTTACTTTACAAAAACAGAAGTGATTCCTGAATAGAGCTGCTGGGGTCTTTGTTGCTTCTCAAGCACTAAAAGTTGGGAGAAGTTTACGGGTGAGTTGCCATTACACATCAAAGACATTGGCCTTCCCAGCAGCACCCCTCCTCCCAGTAACTCCCTCGCAGTTGATAAGAATCTCGTGTTTTCAGTTTCACATCTCAAATCTGCACTGCTGTAATGCCTCACATCCAAGCAGATGCAGATTCATAGCCTGAGAACCTTTCAACATTTTGCAGGCAAGCCCTGCTCCTCACAGTGCTGCTCCAATGGGACTGGGAATAAACGAGGCTCCTGACTTCCTGCTCATCACTTCACCTTACTGCAGCAAAAAGCAAGCAAGATCTTCGTGGTGACCAAGCTTTTATCCTGCTATGGACAGAAGCTGGGTTGGATACAGCACAAGATTTGGAATCTGGCCGTAAGGTGATGCCCCTCCATCAGGAACACTTGATTCACCCGTGTAGCACAAGCACAGGTCAAAGGGAAAATCCTGTGCCAAAGCAATGAGCAACTTTGAGTTCGTGCTCTGAGATGTCAGTGTTCAGGCATGGAAGGGATGCTGGCCTTTTGGGAAAGCACCAAGAACCCGTGCTTCACAGAGCTGCTGCAGAAGGGTGCCATCATTTCACAGCAACTCCAGTGGCAAAATCCACCCTTTACTATAAGAAGAAACTCTCATCCACACACACTGCTCTGTCAGGAGGAATCAAGCCGCAATTCAAACCCCTCTGTTTGGGCAATCACCACCTATTATTTTTCCAATATCAGAGCTCAATTAATACGATCCTCTAAACCTTAATCAGTAGCTCAAAGCACATCCTCCTTACAGCCTGTATGTTCTTCTATTCAGGACAAGGCTTCTTTACTCAGCTGCTCGTCACAGCTGCCTGAGCTCACAGAAGACACAGCACCAGCGTTGCACAGGAGCGGCTGGATGCCACAGCAGGAGCCAGAGCTGCACTCTGCCCTTCAGATTCGGGCTCCTGCTGCCCTTAAGGCTCCTTCCCAGTGCCAGCCCAGCACGTCTCCCCATGCAGGGTCCCCTCCCCACTCACCTTTTGGAAGTACTCATGTCCACGGGCTCGTCTCCTGTCTGAACCTCCACTTTGATGGTTGCTTTCACCTCTCCGCTTTTTAACAGTCCTTGCACTTTTCCAGCTCCGGGATCCGTTTTTATTTTCATGTCTCCTTCAGCACTTATTTCAGTTCCTAACAGTCCTTTCTCCATTTTTAGTTTCTTGCTGTCCACATCGTTATGCGGTACCTCACGTTCTAAGGCTCGTTTCTGACTTCGTGTCCTGCATGCTTCCTCTGTCATTGTGAGGCTCTGGGGAGAGAGGAGACACAAACGAGTTAAACGCCTGGCAAAAAGTAAGTTGGACCAAACACCTTCATTTCAAAACAGGGCAAAGTACGGCGCTGCGAAAGAAGAAGTTCTGAAAGAGCAATAAAAGTTTTGCTGGTACGCTCGCCTGCCCTATCTGCAGCACACATCTCAGAGCGAAGCACCCAGCATCACCCTGCCTGCGATTCTGATGCGAGGCGAAAACAAACAGAAAAGGCAAAACGAGAAAACGGCCTCAAACCCCTCCGAGTATCAACCAGAAGCAGGAACTGCAGGAACAGCAGCAGGAGGCTGCAGCGGGGAACGCGCAAACCCCCACCGTCGAGAAAGTTTGGAGCTCTCCCAAGAAGCAGGAAGAAGAACGCATGGATTTGCCTGACATGCAAATAAGCGTAATTACAAAATCGGAGATTAGGATCGGGCTGGGAGAGCCGCCACGTCTGTGCCAGGACCCAAACCCAGCCGAGGGCTTCGGGACCACGGCGCTGCGCACGGGGAGCCCTGCATGGCGCCGCGCAGCCACGGCCCCTCCTGGGAGCAGAGCAGGCCGGGCGGGGGGCAGAGCGCAGGGCCGCGGGGTGGCAGCGGGTACCTGCGGACACCCCTCGGACGCGGAGCTGAGTCAGGCTTTGATCCCATGACATCACTGGGCTCCACATGACCCTTCCCAGGATGCAGCCTGCGAGACAAAGCACTTTCCAGAAACCAGTCTGAGCCGGCAGCGGGCGACCCGCAGCAGGGCTAACCCCAGCGCCCGCAGCATCCCTGCCGCTCCTCCTCCTCCTCCTCTTCCTCCGCCCGCACCGCCGGCCGCCCCGGGGCTGGCACAGGGCGGGGGGGGGGGGGGGCCCCCCCCCCTTTCTAATTTAATTAATAAGCCCCCCCCCCCCCGCGGCGCCCCCCCCCCCCCCCCCCCCCTCCTTTTAAACTGGATTTCAAGAGCCAGGCCGACGCACAATAGTTGGACCAAGTCTTTCCAATGTTTTTAGCGGCGAGGTTAACATAATTACGCAATGTAATTAACCTCTGCTCGCTCCCCCCGCCCCCCATTATCCACCAATGTCACCCGAGAGCTCCGTGAAACCGCAGTTTGGAGGCTCTGAGCCCCGCACGGTGACCACAGGTTTCTCTGCCCGCTGTTATACAGAGAACTCGGTTTTGTTTTAAGGGACAGCTGCAGTCAACACGGCTCTGCTCAGCCCATTGCTGCTGGACTCAGAGCCGGGCAGGAGGGTGTCCGTGTGTCCGTGTGTCCGTGTGTGAGCTGGGCTGAGCGCAGGGCCCGGCAGCAGCACAGCAGCTCACATCCAGCTCCAGCCATGGGCAGCCCTGCAGACAGCAAAGCTGCTCCTCACCCCAACAACCCGGGCAGGAATGGCAGATCTCACTGCCGTTCACTGAGTGCAGATGTACCTGAAGCCAGAGCTGCATCCAAAGGCCACCGGGCAGCTCATGGACACGGGGGTTTGCTGTTGTCACAGAGGTGTTCCTGCAGCAGGGCTGCTCAGCTGGTGCAAAACCTCCTCGAGAAGACAAGAAGCAAAACCAAGCAGATCTGGGTTCACTTCCAGCACCTGCACATCCCCCAGTCCTGGAGGAGAAGCACAGCTCCAGCAGTTGGTGCTGATCTGCACTGCTCAGTGCCTCCATGCCTCAGGAAAGTAGGCTCCACGTTTTAGGAGCGTTTATAAGATGCTGTAATTTCTCTTCGTTATTCCTATCTTTGACTGAGATGAATTTCAAGCTATACTGAAGGACTCCACCTCTACCGCACGCCACAGGTCTAAATCCTGCACGCACAGTGATATTTAACAATAACACACCATCAAAGCTCTACAGGGGATGGAAAAACAGGCAATGAACCACAACCCCACATTACACACCCATGTTCACAGCAGCTCAGCTGTGCACAGCAGGGCAGAGCCCCAGAGCCCCTTCAGCACCCCTGGGCTGAGCCCAGCCAACAGCACAGCCTGCGTGCACACACGCACCTTCCCAGCACGCCCATCCTGCTGTAGGCTCCCCAGGACAGCACGCAGCAGCAAGGAGCCTTTTCTTTTTGCAATGGCAATGAGAAGGCAGCGACATGGGACAGCAATTGTTAGGGAGAAGCTTGCTGGATACACTGGTATTGCATCTCCACCAGCTGATTCTGCTGGGTGGGCTCAGATCAGCAGCTCAGAACAGCCAGGCTCTGAGAAGGACAACGCATCACTGTGGAAGCCATCCCCAAAACCCCACTTTGCTTCCCCCAGCTTTCACAGGCACAAACACACGAGGGGCAGCGTTGACTCCACCTTCCATTCTCCAGGAGGAAGGGTACGAAAGAATTACGCAGTAAATTTCAAGTTTCTATGGGAGGTTCCGCTCTTTATTACAGCAAATAGCGCGGCTCGGAGCGCAGCACTCAGGACTTCAGCAGCCAATTCTCAGCTTTAAGTGCTATTGCTGTAACAGATTAACTCCTACCAACAATTCAAAGGCAGTTTAGCATACAATGCTTTGCCCCAAAGCCCTCCAACGTTGCTCCACTGCCCTCTGAGCACACTGCCAGCAGCCGAAGCCCAAACCTGTGCTGAGCCTCATGGCCGGGGGGGCACCATGCATGGCAGCTCCCATGGCTGCCACCTGCACAACTGCTGGAGAAGCTACAGAACAGGAAAAAGGGAAGGACCAGTTTGAAAGGTGGGGAATTAATTGCTTTGTGCCAGTGATGTTCAGTATGGCCCAAACCAAGGCGGGCAGCCCCAGCATGGCACCAGTGGCACTCGGTTCTTACAATACAGTGATGGGAAACAGACAGCCGAAGCGAGGACACCTGAGGCTTTGCTGGAGCCCCAGCAGCAGCAAAAGGAGCAGCACTGAGCAACCCTGCTCTGCAGCACTATTTCAGCAGCCAAAACCAAAGAGCAGCAGCCCTCCTGCCCAGCATCAAAAGTGAAAGGGAAAACAACAACAAAAAAAGAGGCAAGGTTACAGAAGAGGAAAGGGAAGGTGAAGGCACGTGCAAGCCAATACCTCTGGGTGAGCAGCAGCCAGAGGTGGCTCCAGCTATTTTCTAAGTGCAGCTGATCAGAGTCCAGGGATGCTTCAGCACGCGCTCCATGCTGCAGCTGAGCTCTGATCCTTGTTGTGCCATAGGTGTTGCGTGGCTTTTTTGTTTGCCTTTTTCCTGTACACTCACTGAGAAAGAAGGCAGAAGTGAGAGCTCCTCGGAAAAGTTATGATCCCTGCGTGCAGCACTGTGTGAAGGTGCATCTGGGTCTGCATGCCCACACGTACACACACAGGAGTTCAGGACCTGGCCGTATACATCTCAAAAAAAAGCAGATTTCAAGAATCCAAATTAAAGTCTGGATGATCATTAGGATTATTATTATTTTTGTAAAGAATGAATGAAGGCAGGACAAAAACCCAGCAGGCTGATAGAAGTGAGAGTCCCAACACCTGCCCTCACCTGGGCTCCCGTGCCGCCCCGGGGCTGCGCTCCCCACGGCAGCACCCCGAAGCAGCGGGGCAGGGGGGCAGCGGGTGCCCTGCTGCCAGCCCACCAAGGGTTAAGCCCTGCCATTTTGGTGCCATTCACCGATATGTCCATTAAGGGTGTTACATAACAAAATGGCAGCCCTTAACCCTTTCCTCGCCGGCTGCCATGCTGCTGAGCTGCACGCCGACGCCGGCCGGCGGCACACTCCCAGGCGTGGCGGCCCCGACTCCGCCGTGCATCAATGGGGATCGTTTGGGATCGTTTCCCCTCGCCGGGAGCGTGCAGGGGAAGATAAGCAGCCTCGCTCTGCACCGCTGGTAGAAGCTGCAAGCTGACAGAAGTTTCCTCTGTGCCAAGGCACGAGGCTCACGGTGAAAGGAGCAGCGGTGGGCGCGGGGACGGCGGCACAGCAGCGGGCCCAGGGTGGAAAGCAACCCAGGGCTGCAGCCTGGAGCTGCAGGACAGCCGAGCACCGTGCTGCACTGTGACAGCAGCAGCAGCCACGTGGCAGCGCCCGCAGGTCCCCCTGGCAGCCCACCAGCACCATGCTGTGCCCACAGCACTACGGGAGCGGGGCAGCAGCCTGAGTGTGCGTGCCATCAGCAGACAGCTGCTGAGGCTCCGAGCACCACGAGCACAAAGCTCTGCTCTCGGCCAGGCAGCAGAGCAGAGGTCCCACAGCATCAGAAGGCACTGCTCTGCTTTGCTCTGCTTTTGTGTCAATGCACCTTAAGAGAAATCACTGCTTATGGCACAGCTCCGTTCGCTCACAATAACGATTAGAGCTCGGGATTCTGAGCACTCCGTGCAGCACAGCAGTCACAATTCCTGACAAAGCTCTGTGTGCCACAGATGACAGCAAACAGAGCTGCATGGATGTGGATGTGGATGTGGCCTGGGAGGTCAAACTGATCTGCTGGCATTGGGTGAGGACCTCCAAGAAGCTCTCACTGCCAAAGTGATCTTAGAAAGTATGTGCTTTGTTTTAAAGGCACGGCCACATCTGTGCTGCTCTTCCTCATGCTGCTGCTCTTCCCCCAGAGCAGGGTCTCACATCACTGTGTCCAATGGCAGCAGCACGCGGCCCGACCTCACCTCCCCAGCCCCATCAGCCCTCTCAGATAAAAGCTGATGATTAAAAACCATTCATTTATTTTCACTCAAAAGTAAGACCTGCCACCCATCCACCCCGCGTTCACCCAGCATTAGCTACCAATACAGCCTCAGTTCACCCACAAAGGGGACAAGCAGAGCCGGACGCAAAGGACAGCACCAAAAGGAAGACCTGGGTAACGCTGGGAGTTCTCGTGTTCTCCACTTGCTCACCCCGTTCTTCAATAAATAGCTTTAGAGTTACACCAGTGTTAAGGCCGCAGCTGGGGTTCACAGCGTGCGCTCAGGGTGCTGCCCACAGTCACTGCATGAGGGATTTGCTTGACCTGAATTCTCCCCCAAGTTTTATGGATCTATTTTTGTCTAGAAACCACTGGGCAGGAAGTCTGCTAATGACTGCGTCTGGGCTTTGTATTACCAAGAAAACAAAAAGTTACCAAGATTCCTCAGAGCAGAACAGCAGCTAAGCACAAGTGCTGACTGGGGCTCAGAAGGGCAGCGTTCAGGCAGCGAGCTGAAGCAGGAGACAGCACTCGTGTGCACATCTCTGCAGCCTCAGAGCTGCGCGGCGGGCGCTCGGAGGTTGATTACTCACTGATCAAGAGAGCAGATTAAGAAGTTTCCACAACTGTGGTCAACAGGTCGAAGCGTGGCAGCGACTCTCGCTGCTGCTCCCACTCCTCCGCCGCCAGCTGATGTCACACTGAGGGCGCTGGTGTGACATCACTCGGCCCTTCCCTTCCCATGAAGGTGGTTCTGTTCTGCACAAACCCTGGCTCAGCTCTGAAGTCGACCATGGCACAAAGCGCAGTGCAACAAGTCAGTGAGTCTACGAGCAGTGACACCAACCCCTCTAGAGCAAAAGCATCAGAAGGGAAGAGCAGGAACGCCTCACACGGATCACCAGAGGGGAAAGAAACACCACAAAAGAGCCACCGGACAAACCCTGAGATTACTAATTAAATCATCCATTGAGAGGTGAGCTCCACCAGCACAGGACAGGCACTCCTAAGGGCTTTCCAACAGCTTCACATACACCACTGCAGAGCCATGGGGCAGCCGCAGAAATCTCATTTCCATTCACCACTTCACTTCTGGGGGTTGCACAAACGATCGAGATCTACACGGGTCTCAAGGGAGGAATTGCTGTGCGCTTGCTATTGCCTCTCCTCTTGTTCAAGACTGAAAATACTCTGCAGCTGTTGTGAATGCCCAGCTAGAAGGAAGCGAAACTCCTCTGTCTGCCCATCAGTAAACTACGGAGACGTACCAATTTTGGAGTGCTGGTTAAATGTTAAGTGAAAGGTGACTTCTGCTGAAGGCAGAACCTGAGTTCAACACCCGAGCTCTGCTACTGCCAGCTGAGGCAGCAGAACCACCCGATGCCAATGGCAGCCCCATCCCCAGTGCCATCCCCTCCCCTGTCCTACCTGTCAGTGAGGTTCATGGGTCCCACGGGGGGGTCCTGTCTGCACCAAGTGGCTGAAAGGGACCGCAGTGCTGGTCCTGCAGGAAAAGACAAGGAGGTGAGCACAGCTTTGGTCCAGGTAGCGATGAGCCCATTGCCTTCAGCTGGCATGCATTCGCTGAGACAGCGACCCTAAAACCCTGGGAAGGGCAGAGACTGCATCCTCTGGTTTGAGCTGGAATTGAATTGAACTCAGGGTTCGAATGCTTTCGGATCAACACACAAACTCACACAGCAGCCCTGCTGAGCAATCAGTGATTTGGCGTTTGCATGGGAAGGACACCCAAGTGTGTCCTCGTGCCCAGATGGATGCTGGCTAAATCCCTGATGGGAGCCCAGCACCGTGCAGCCCCACACTGCCCCTGAGGGCACCTGAGAACAAGCCCACAGCCCCGCAGGAGCTTCCATGAAGCCCACATCATACAGAAAAAGCAGGGGGAAATCGCTTCAAGTGAGTGTGTAACATCCATTCTGATGGATGAAGCTCATGTGTTCACCTGCTTTTTGCTCCACAGCAGGTTCTGCTGACCCATGCTTGCTCACGCTCCACAAAAACCCTTTCACAACCCAGCACAACGTCCCCACTTTCCTCTTCCCACTCTATGAAAACACCGAGGGAATAAAGAGGCAGCCTGGGCACGCCAGCCAGTGAGAAACCCCCACCAAACCAACCCACGTGGCCACACACCTGATGGGCAACGAGCCTGCATGGCACTGCTGCTGGTCCAGAGCGACCACCAGGACCACAGCACCGACCCGGCAGTGAGCCCTGTGCTGGGGCACAGCAATGGATGCTCAGCAGCTGCCAAGCACCTTCTTGGAAGCTCAGCCTCTCCTTTCTGCTAAGCCATTGAGAGCTCCGGGTCATTCCCCTCTTCCAAAAGGTTTTTTTGGAGCAGGTTTCTGTTGTTTGCAGGCAGGACAGCAGCTCATCACCTCCTGTCCTCCAGACTGGGGGTGCTGGGGGATGCTGCCCCATGCCACTGCCTGCTGTGCAGCTCAGAGCATCCAAAGAGGTTCCAATGGATGAAACAAATTGCTCCAAAATTGCAGACAGAGGAACTTAATGAATGGATATGCAACTGCGTTCTGGGTCTTGATTAGCTATCTAGAGGGCAGGTCTTGCTAATTATAGCTCATCCTATTAGTCCAATGCTTTTCTAATTAGTAGCCCATTGAAATCCATCGCTACAGCTACTTTGGGGCCTTCGTGAGGATCCAGCGGTGCTGTGAGCAGCAGCCACGCCGTGGTGCATCCACACCTGGTTGGGATGCACCAGAGCCTCCAAAAAGCCGTTACAAGTGACGAGCTCCTGTGTTAATTAGTAGCTGCGGCACCGCTGCAAGTTGGGACACTGCTGGGAAAAAGGAAGGGGGCAGAAAAAAGAAAAGATTTTGGAGGAGCAAGGAGGAACGGCTCCTTCCATCGTGCTCTGGACACGGGAAGTCTGAGCTGGGCTGCTGGGGCTCCTGCCTGCCTCCATTTTTAACAAACCGTAGCATTAAACTCCCGTCGTGCTCCTGTCATGGGACTAAAATAGTTTTCATCTTACGAGGACACGAGGAGCTGTTTAACTGCTTCCCTGCCAGGGGACGCCGCAGCTCTGCCCTGCAGCACTGGAGCTCAGAGCTCACGGCTCCAGCCCAGCATCCCCACAGCACTCAGGGAAAAGGGTTGAGATGGTTTGGAGTTGTTGGTAAAGCACCACGGCAGGGATTCTCGTGGGAAACGGGCACTTCAGCAGTTAACACTGGGAAGTGAAACTCGGCCGGAGCAGCTCTGGCTTTGACAAGTCCCAGCAGAAGGCAGCGGCCGGAGCCGTGCAGCCACGTGTCCCAGTGCCACCAGCACCAACCTGCTGGGAAACCCAGCCTGTGGTCCCCAGGCTGTGGGACAGCATCCTTCCCCTGACAGAGCTCAGGTTGCTGGGAGCCAGCACTGGCACCTGGCGAAGGGTTTTCCTCTACAAATCAATGAGGAAAGTCGTAGATCAGAACAAGGGCACTGCGATTTTAGCGACACCGCTGAATCCCATCAACAGTGCCTGGAAAAGCAACAGGTTGGTAAAATTAAAGAGAATCATAGGATGGCCTGGGTTGCAAAGGAGCACGATGCTCATCAGTTCCAACCCCTGCTGTGTGCAGGTCGCCAACCAGCAGCCCAGGCTGCCCAGAGCCACATCCAGCCTGGCCTTGAATGCCTGCAGGGCTGGGGATCACAGCCTCCTTGGGCACGAATCCCCACGCCAAGCAAGGTTTTAAGATACGATGTTTTGAGAACAGGCTCCAGATTCTTTCAGATGAAGGCATGGAAGCTGTGACACGGGGACGCAGAGCACTCTGCTCCGTGCGTGGCTCCTCAAACAAGTGATAAGAAAACCCTGTGCTTTTTGGAAGGCTGAGCGAAGCTGTCAGCACCAAAAGGAGTCACATTGCAATCTAAATATTGACACACCAGGGGTTGGCTTCTGCCTCGTGCCCAGGTGTGCTTCCACCAGTGCTTCTGAATACAAGAGTGAAGTCTTCAATCGTTGCTCCAGGAAGAGAACTCAAAGCCGTACAAAAGCAGCGAGAAAGTTTCTTTAGCACCAGAACTTCAGCTTGCAGAACAATTGTCTCTGCCTTGCAGTGGAGGTGCCAACCCTCCCACTCCCAGCCCATGTTGGTACCCCACCAAATAGCTGGGAATTGCTGCCCGATTCCTGCATGCCCACGGATCAGGAAGGTGCAGCTCAGCCCCTCCACTCAGTGCCGCCCCACAGGAAGGCAAAGAGCCTTTCAGGTGCTCATTAACACCAGTGCCACCTGTTAATTGTGTACCAGGCTTACTGCCGATCAAATCCGTTACAAATTGAGAGCCTCTCTCACTCACTTCCAAGTTCCTGAGCAGAGATGAAGACGCAGCCATCAACAGTGTTCCTAATTACCCCTCTGGATCAACGGCTGTGCTGGGCAGGAACGTGGGGCTGGGAGCTGGGCACAGAGGGAACGTTACCTATGGGCAGCAGCTGCTCCAGCACATCCATCCTCCAGAGGACACTCATTTTCCAGCATTCCCTTACAGATGCCAAGAGCCACCGAGTCCCACAGCAGCGCAGGCAGGGATGCACAAGCAGTGCGTCCTTCCTCCAGGGCACGCAGCCTTCTGATATCAAGGTACCAAGCTTGCCAAGCTGAGCCTTTTGCTATCACTGCTATCATCCGATTCTTGCAACCCAAAGTTGGTGTTTTCAGACGTGTTTTGACTTCCCTTTGCCAGGCTGCTACACCTCAGTGGTCATCACTGTGCCACGCTCTGCCCTCCCTCCCCAACCAGCCCTGTCTGATCCGAGCCCCCTCTGCCTTCCAGTCGTGATGTGTGCCATGCTGCTGGCAGAGGAGGGGGTGTCTCTTCTTTATGCACTGTGTGGAATGGTTTGGCAGAATATCAAAGAGGGGAAAGGGGCTGTGAAGGCATCACCTCGCTCACTCAGTGCCCAACAGCTCCGAGGATGGAGGAGGCAGCACAGCGCCGGGCATCGGCCAAAGCACAGCCACCATCCTCTGCTTCACAGCACAGCCTTCCAGCATTCCTCTTCTCTGAGATAATTCCATTTGTGCCCACCTGGCTCCATTCAGCATCACTCCTGGAGGTGTTGCAGCAGGATTCTTTTTGGTGTTTTTTTTCCCCCTGTTGGAGCTCAAGGTATCGCCCCCCGCTAACGACACGCTCTTCATCTCAGCGGTAGGAATGCATTAATAACCCATAAGCTAATAATTTTGTCGCAGCAATCTTCGCTTCCCTGCCTGTATTATTTAAAAGCCAAGTCGAGGGTGTGCGTGGAGCACGACACCGCTCAGCAATCCAAATAAGGGAACGAAATGGCAGCTTGGCAGGAGCCCAGCAGCCACACCTATTGACAGGGGAAGCAGCACAGCCACCCCGGTCATTACAGCAGGAGCTCCGTGCACAGCAGCACCCACCTGCGGGCTGACATCCCACCACGGGGCTGTGGGGGTCACGCTCAGACCCCGAGCCCACAGCCACAGGAAGCAGAGCTGTCACTGCACCCATGGGACCCAGGGGCTGTGCTGAGCAGCAAAGCATCTGGGTGCTGCGAAGCAACAGGCGCACAAAGCAAACGGGAGATGCGGGAGATCAGAGTGAGATGCTGTGATTCCAGCCCCCGGTGCGACTTGCACAAAAACAGGAGGGTAGAGAGCAACCAGAGGTTTGCAAAGGGAATGCTCCTGTGTGTGTCAGTCTCCTGAGGGATAAATAGCATGCAATATTAAAAAGGAGTCATCTTCAGCTACTTCTACAACCTCCACCATCATCACGGTTCTCAGGCACCAGTGACCAAGCAGCCCTCCAGCTGCCTTTGTTCCATAAACCACTTCTACCACTTAAGTTCTGGCCATTATTAAGCCATTGTCTCTGCGTTTAAACCGGTTTTGGTCCGACAAACTGAAATGAATCCATCCCTCTCTGCACAGCCTCGCTGAAGGAAGCAGCAGCAGAATCATTTCAAATACACTGAACACAAATGGATGCAGCTGCAATCCAGAAGGGCGCTCCCTGAGCTCCCCGCGCTGTCACAGAGCTCAGGATGGCAGCCTAAAGATGCAAGTTTACCTGCTGCAGGATTTAGGAGAATTTTGGAGCCACCAAACACTCCATGCATCCATCGAGGAGTGATGTGTGCTCCTCCCCAGCACACACACGGCCCAGAGATGACAGCTGCTGCCCTCAGAACTGCTCGGCACAACCCGGCACCTCCCACAGACATCA
Source organism: Lagopus leucura (assembly GCF_019238085.1). Taxonomy (NCBI): domain Eukaryota; kingdom Metazoa; phylum Chordata; class Aves; order Galliformes; family Phasianidae; genus Lagopus; species Lagopus leucura. The sequence continues at coordinate 405,746 of NW_024962317.1, read as the reverse complement.
ATGAAAGCAACAAGTTCTGCTCTCAAGCACTCAAAACACAGAAGTTCTCCACTGCTTATGACGGGCTGCCAACCCAAAGCATGGCTTTCTGGGCTGCATCTGGTCAGCCTTGAATATAAAACCTAGCAGCAAACAGAGCTGGGAGCGCTCTCTAAAGTAGTTTAGTGCTGTACAACAAACCAGAGAACAGCAGATCTGTGCTGTGAATGGACCTGAACTGTGGCTCAGCACAGTGGCACAGGGACACACAGAACCACGGCACCCAGTGCTGCTGCAGGGATGTTCTGAGATCCCATTAAACACGAATGCCTTCGGTTTACTTCCTCTAATTCTTGTGAGCGTTTCAAAGCTCACAACCACGTGGCTGCGTCAGCAAATGAATGGCCGGGCAGGGCTGATGGGCTGCAGCAAGGAAATCCTCCTGCAGCAATAGGTAAATACCACTATGAAACCTAAAGATCTCATTTACTGCCCAATTACAACATCTGCAAATTCTTCCAGGTTTGTAGCATAAACCAAACTGAGCAAGAAATCACTGATGATGATCTTGGGATGCGTGCAACAGCACCGGCTGTGGCTCTGCTGCTCTCCCCATTTACCAGGGACCCACCTGGGGCTCACACACTCCATTCCAGCCGTGTGCTGGGCAGCTCAGAGCTGCTCCAAGGAGCTGCAGCAGGTTCTGCAGCCAGCAATGGAGCGTGCTGACTTCACTTCGCTCCGGTCCCCGTGAGCCCAGGAGAAGTGCAGGACGCCAGAACCAGAGGGTGACCTCCATGTGCACCAATCCCCTTCATCTCACAGCAGTTGGGTGCTGCAAACAGGCAGGGAAACTGGATTCAAGTCATTAGTCACCCAATGAATGCCAAGAGGCTGGAGATGACTCCTCTTCCACACGCAGCACAGCTCCACGCAGCACACTGAGCCAGCAGACATCCCCAGCAGGGTGGGATGGAGCACCAGTAGCAGGAAGGCAAACGGAGCAGCCCAGCGTGTGCTGTGATCACCTCTGCCCTTCAGGGCTGTGTGCTCCCATGCCAGAACCACACAACGCCTTCTGCCCCACACCCCCAGAGCAGAGCCATCCAAAAAGATGATGCTTGGTCACAACAGTGTCCTCGACGAGGCACCTGGAGGCCTCCCAACCCAGCCCAGCCCTCACAGGGGATGCACAGAAAGCCTGGGGAGCTCCGAAATACACCTGGCTTCAGCACATCACCTGCAAAGGCACAGAGCCGGCTGGGAAGGAAGATGGCAGATGGCTGAGCACAGTGCTGCCCACGGCCAAGGGAACCCTGAGCTCCACGTCAGACCCTATCTAATGGCCTTCAGCACGTGTCACACGCTGTTAAGTCTTATTCTCCTACACCACACAGATGTTTGCACTTCCCAAGCCAACAAACTGCCCCGTGCAGAACACAGAGTGCACCCACAGGCTCTTCGTTCTGCCCTAACCTTAACCTTAACCCTACCAGCAATTCTCACTTAACACTCATCGTATGAGATGGAGCTGCGTTGCTTGAGAGGTAAAAGCTAAAGGTGAAGATTAAAATAAGACTGAAGGAAACGGTTGTTACATTTGGCAGATCTTCCTCTCAGCCCATGCTGTACCCATTCAGATGGGACAGCCAGAGCACAGGGATGCTGAACACCCCAACCCAAAGCATTGATCTCCCTCTCCTCCAGAGAAGCACAGGTGAGGAGGAGAGCATCACCCACAGCCGTGCCCGTCTCAAGATGCAACCCCAGGGAGGCTGCTGAGTTCAGAAGGAACAGAACTGCTACAGCTGCACCTGGCTGAAGCTGTTTCCTAGCTTATTTCAGCACGACAAAACAGCAGCATGTGCCAACATCTTTGCTTAAGAATCAACACACGGAACCTAGGGATGCACAAAACTTGCTAAGCCTTGTTTTCACCCCATTCATTTTGTCCCAGGTGGCCAAACTACACGTATTTTCTCCCTCAAAATCCTCTTAATCATTTAAAGACTGTGTCCATCAAGAGAGAGCCACAATTCTGCTCTCCAACCCTGCCTGCTCTGGAGGAGGAACCACGAGCAGCACAGCAGGTTGTGGGCTCAGAAGCCCCAGCAGAACGAAAACACAGCCTGTAATTAAGACATAGGAAAGCCGTCTGGGAGGATTCCTTCCTGCCCCATCCCAGCCACAGCCCCCAGGTGATGCTGAACGGGGCACACAGACACGTGCCAGCATTGGGAGGCCGATGCCAGGAGCCGACAGCACAGCACCGGGCAGCACAGAGCGCAGCACTGCCAGCAACCCCATGGTCTGGAGAGGGGGAAGGAAAAGTGCTGAACAGCAGAAAGCCAGCATAGGAAACTGTGTATTAGTGAGCCTTAACCTTTGCTTGGGTGCTACCCCACGGTGCTGGCTTCGGGCAGCTTGCTGGTGGTTTCCCCACCTGAACACAGGCAGAGGCACCAAAGCACGTGGGGCATCCTGGCTGAGTGGGGAGAAAATATCACAAGAATTAACGACCTCTTGTAAGAAGAAGATGCTTCTCATGAGCCTCCTGGCATTGTCCAGCTCCTGAATCCCGCATTCCTTTCCATTCCCATCCCCAGTCCAACACAGTTCCACATCACTGGAAGTCGAGCACCCATTGAGGAGCTCTGTGTGGCACTGGCTGTTCTGAGAAGCAAAAACCTCTGCAGCACCGTTTTGTCTTTGCTGTCGTAAGGGAGCTCTGCACACGTGTGTCAGTCCAACAGGGGAACGCACACACTGCATGCCTTCTGTCCAACCCTCCTCTGCTGAGCACAGCTCGGGCAGCACCTCCCACCAGCAGGGAAACGTCCATGGCCACATGTGAGCACGGGTCCAATCCCTCCCCTCACGCAGGGCTGAGCCACGGGAAGCACAGCCAAGAGAAGCAGCCGTTAAAGGCACCTTCAGCCTGGGGGAGAGCGCACAGCTCCCATGTGCGCAATAGGCACCAAAAGGAGGCTCTGATGCCCCAGGATCAGGATCTGGACACACACAGCAGCACTCCGCTCCTGGCACCGCGGCCGCAGCTCAGCAGGTCCGGCTGAGGCAGCCCTGCATCACCTGAAGGACTTTTAGGCTTCATTTTCTACGTGCTCCCAGCCAGCTGAGGGACGCCAGACGTTGGCTGCCTTTGGTTTTACCAAGCACTCTCCTCCATCCTCCCCCCAAGCAATGCAGATGGAACCGCGGCCCCAACCGAGCCTCGTAACCATCGCACAGCACATGAGCACCACCTGAGTTTACACCAACAATTCTGAACAGCTCCCTGTATGCCTACCAGCCTGTAATTACTACAAAAAGTCACAGCGCAGCTATATTAAGTTCCTGTATTAGCATACTGACACTGCAGCATTGCCAGCTCCATTGCATCACCGCCCGTCGGTGTAACCCCACGTAGCACAGCTCCACACCCCCACCTCCGAGCAGAGGGAACAGCTGTGGCTGCCTCCATCCTGCAGCGTGGACACACAGTGCTTCTTCCCAGCAGGATCCAGCCTGCTGTCCCTCCTTCAGGCACGGGATCCAGCCCTTCTCACACCAACACAAACTCGGTCAGAGCTAACCGGCGATAGATCTGGGCTTTTTCCAAACAGAAGTTAGAAGAGCATCACCTGCACCAGGGCAAGGCACTGCAACCCGACTGCTGCACGCACAGCACACATCAGTCCCATCAGTGCAGGGGGAGAAAGAAGCAGAGCAGTGCCCTACGAGCAGCGCCGTCTGGGAGGCAGCGCTCTGTGGGGTCACAGCCCTTCAGCACGGGGCTCTGTGTCACCACTGGGGGCTCACGAGGTGCCGCTGCCATGTCACCCTCAGGTCCCTGCCCGGGTTCTGCGGCTCCTTCCCAAGGGCCAGACCCCGCACAGCACGCCATGCACCCCCCTTACTCCTTACTTTCACCAACTCTGCCCCCTGCTCCTCTCCCACCTCACGGTCTCTGCTAACCACGCACCCGCCCTGCTCCCATTTCCCTCCGCTGCTCTCCTGGGGCTTGAGAACTGCTCAGCAGTTTGGGAAGCGCTCCCAGCTCCTGCCTGCTCCAGGTCTGCCAGCAGTCGCCGATTCCCGAAGGGCCCTCTCCAGTTTTCACTTCCTGTGTAACACTCCCTGCGAGCAGCTCTGCTGCCGCTGCAGCCGGAGGAGGGAGCGAGGAAGTCGGGCACCCACGGGAGGAGCCGGGGCTGAGGCCGTGCCCGCGGGTCGTTCCTTGGGGACCCACCCTGGGAGCACCGCGGGGGAACGGAGCGCTGCAGCCCGGTCAGCCTTCGGCAACATGGGCGGGCAGAAAAGGGACAAGCGAAAGCAAAACCCAACGCTCACACATCCGAAATAAAGCCGCAAGCAGATGCCGCGGGGCAGCAGGAGCGCGCATCCCAACTTCGGGGCCGTGAGACCGGGAACGCCGCGCGACGCTGCGCAGCTCCAGGCTGTGCCCACTGGAGCAGGGCCGGGGCTCTCCCGCTCGCAGTCACGCAGCGCAGCTCACAGCGGGCTGCGCCACCGCCCCGGGCCGCCCCGCCGTCCCCGCAGCGCCCGGCGCCGGAGCGGCTCCCGGCCGATCCCCCGCGGAGCCACGACGTTCCCGGCAGGCGGCAGCGGAACGCCCCTCCGGGCGGCGCGGCCCCGGCGCACCTTGAGCGGGGGGAGGACGGGGACTCTTATTGTGACACGGCCCTCCTGGCCGCCCGCCGGCCCCGGTGCCACGGCAGGGGCTGCCCGGGCCGGCCGCTCGCACCACCCCCACCCCGGCGAGGGCCCCGCGCGGGGCCGGGGCGCCGCCGGCCCCGAAGAGGAGGAAGCGGGCACGGCGAAAAGCCCGCACCAACTTTACGAAGCCGCCGCGCCGCCGGCCGCCCTCCGAGCGCCGAACAAAGCCGAACCCCGGGGCGGCGGAGCCCCGCGCTCGGGCCGAGCGCCGCGGGACCCCGCGCCGCCCCCAGCCCGGCCCGCCCCCGCCGCTCCTCCCGCAGACAATGCGCCCGACGAGAACTTTTCGCTCGGGCACTTACAGCCGCGCCGCGTCCCGCCGCTCCTCGCCGCCGCTCCCCCGCTCCGCTCCGCGCCGCCCTTTCCTCCTCTTCCCCCGCGTCGCCGCGGGCTCTCCCCGGTGCGGGCTGTCGGCCGCGGCTCCCCCGTGCCAAATAATGCGCTTCTCACACATGGAGTCGCGGCGTCACTCGGCGGAGCATGCGCGCGGCGGGGCCCGGAGCGCAGCGGGGCCGGGAGGAGCGGCGGCAGCGCGGCCCCGCGCCGCTTCCGGGCAATGGTGGAGCAGGTCTGTGACCCGGGGCGCCATTGGCCGGAGGGGTCGCGGCACATGGCAGGCGGGCGGCGATTGGCTGCGGCGCGGGCTGGGGGCGCCGCGCTGCGGCCGCCCGGGGCCACGTGGAGCGGCGGGGGCTGCTGGCGGCGGCCCCGCGGCATTGTTCGGAGCCGCCGGGGGGGTCCCGGACCGCGGGGAAGGGCTGCGAGCGGCGCTCGGCGGCACCGCGCGGGGACGGGAGGCGGCGGGGCTCGGAGCTGCCGCGTGCTCGCGGTCGAGAACCTCGGGGCGGCTCCCGCCGCTCCGCTGTGGCACCGGAGGGGGAGGACGGCGCGGGGCGAGCCGGGGCTCGGGGCTGAGACTCGGAGAGCGGCGCCCGTCCGTCCGCCTCCTGATAGGAGACTCTCAGTCCTCCTACGGACTTTCCGCGGTCGGGCTCAGGGAGCTCCGGCACCGCTGGCCGGGTGTCGGGGCTGCGTTCAGCTCGCGCTTCGGCCCGGCCCGATCTGCGCCTCCCAACGCGAACGTATCCCGTTCCCCGGCTCCAGCAGCTCGGGCTAAGTTGAGCAGCGCTGTGGGCGCTCCCTCCTCTCTACAAGGACGAGGCTTCGGGCTCCGGTGCATATTTCTGGCACCTTTCCTTAAATCTAGCTGAAGGGTGCGGGTAGGGAGGGCTGGGAAGGGGGCTGGGTGCTGGGGGGTCACTCCAAAAACCCCTGTGCCCATGCCTGTGCTCCCTGTCAGCTCCTTTCCAGGCCCAATGCTTATGGAAAGCAACTAAGGGGCAGAACAAGCAGAATTTGGATGACTTAATTCTGAGGCCGAAGAACAGCCTGGAAGTCCCAACAAGAGATGGGGTCCCTGCCCTACCTCTCATTAACATCCCGTATTCAAGCACAGCAGAGCTCAGACCAGCAGTGCTGCCTCATCTCAGGGTCGGCACTGGTCCCCAATGCACCCAGTGCCTTTTTCCCATACAAACGACTGCCCTCCCTCTGGGAGGGTGCAGGTGCAGCACCAGGAAGGCCTCTTCATTAAGGAGTCACCAGCCAGGTGCAGCAGCGTGCTAATTACTTAACAAAGGCGCGAGCTGGTGTTGTTGCAATGAGAATCCAGTGGGTCTATCAGCAGAGAAACCCCAAGGCCACCTCTAAAAGTAACCACAGCACAGCTTTATGGCTGGAGTAATGCATCCGAGGCTGCAGGTTCTAGGAAATCTCAAGCAATTACCTAAACAAGGTAATTAGTGAATCTATCAGGCTCTGAAAGAGTCAGCCTGGATGTGCCGCAAATACATCCTTCACGCTCAGAAAAAAACAACAAAGTTGGCCTTCCGTGGGTCCAACCGACATCTGAACAGCACACAAACAGCACTGAGCTCCACGTGAGATGGAGCAGCCCAACCTGGCACTGCACTGCAATTCGGCCACAGCCCTCCCTGCTGGGAGCAGCCCCAGTGCTGCTCAGCTCAGTGCCAGCACTGCTCCAGGCTGGGGATTCCCCCTTTTGGGGCTCTGAAATCTCCCACTGGGTGCTATGGGTGCTGTGCATCACCACGCAGCACTTCTATTAAAATAGGCGCTGTTGGATTATGAACATTATTGGATTTTAATCTGAATCAAATACTCCATTCAAATGAAAATCCAATGGTTCGGAGTTAGAGAAGCCATTTATGTAAGCCAACAGCGGCGCTTCCACACATCTTTGCAGCACCAAGGAGCTGATTTTGCTACGAGGGCAGAATTTGATACTGGGATGCGTCCAAAAGGAAGGCATCGATTCCAGGCAAAACTCACAGGAATGGAAGAGGAGATGAAACTTTTCCTGTGTTTATGGGGCCATTCCCTCACTGCCCGTGTCGGGGTGCTGCTGAAGCACTGTGTTGGGTGCTGCACGGCTGATGCACTGCAGGCCTCCATCACCGTTACACACCTGCGTGTAGATTTGAGTTGATGCAACCAGGACGCGGGGCTGATGAAGAACAAGAAGTAAAACTCACAGCAGATTGGGAAGAGTCGCCCATCTCCTTACAGGCAGCCATGCAGGGCGCATGGCAACATGGGAGCGTGGAGTGCAGAACAGGCTGAGCGGGTTCTGGGGCTCAGCTCTGCTGTGCACAGCTCTGCCAGCACAGCGCAGCCGTCTGATGGCCGCAGGATCCCGCAGCTGCAGCCTGCACTGAGCTCTGCTCCGTGTCCCGTCGCAGCAGGAGCTCGCAGAGCTGTTTCTGGTTAGGAGTTTGTAAGCGACCCGCCGCGTCCTTAAAGAGTTAAAGGAGAAAAGAAGGATCAGACTGTAAGCAGTGCTAGAAATCGCAGGAACACAATTTTAAGATGGCTTATGCTAAGAATGAAAGGAATTCCATAGACTCTGGACCAAGAAAACTCCTTTGACTTCTTTTCTGCTGCAACTCTGTTCCTGCACAGCTGCTCGGGGCAGCGGCTCAGGGATACGGCGAGGTGGCACACAGGTGTGTAATGCTGATGGAGCACATCAGCCCTGCAGCACCCGACACACACAGCTCCGATACGGGCAGTGAGGGGAACGGATCCATAAAGACAGGAAAATTCATCTTTTCTGCAACTGAGAGAAAAAGTAAAGATCAGGGAGTCGTTCAGGGAACGGGAAAGCAGCGGATATGCAAAGAGTGCGGGGCTGGAGATGGAGCGATGGCACGAGCCCTAACAGCACCTCCTGGGTGGGAGGGGATCTACGAGCAGCTCTGCTCCAATTCAACGAGCTTCACGGACTATCGATTTTGCTCAGAAATGGGAAGAGAACAAAGTCTGCCCGGCCCGGCTCTCGTTTAAAGGCCGGGCTGAGCACACGGGGCTGCCAGGCAGTGCAGCCCAGACACGGTGCTGGTCGGCACGCAGTGACTCAGCCCTGCAGGGCCATCGCGGAGGGCCGGCTGTAAACAGGCACCTCTCGCGTGTTTACTGACCGCCGTCACGTGGCTCATCAGAACTTGACCCCGATTAACAGATGAATTAACGAGTTGCAGAAAACTCGGCAGTGTTCCCGCACCTCTTGGCTTCCCACGGGCTCCAGTGCTGTGTGAAGCAGGACCCCACATCGCAGCTAAAGCGAGAAGGACCCCCAGCTGCTCTTCCTGCTGATGCTACCAAGCCCTCCGTGCTCACAGGAACGTTTCATCCCCAGGCCGCCCCATGGGGAGCACAGTTTGGTCTTTACCACCCTCCAAATTAGATTTAACGGGGGGAAATCTAAGTGTGGCCTCAATAACGAATGGCTTTCACCGGTTCTGGAAGAGACCCAGTCTCTCCAAGCGCTGTTTGCAGCTCTCCTATTTCATAGGAAAACAGCTTTTGCCTTTCATCCTCGAGGGGACCGTGCTGGTGGCCGAAATGGTTAACTGCTGCAGGAGATAAGGAGCAGAGCGACAGCTGCACGGGGCTGCAGATGCCACGATTACAACTTGGCCTCTCCTGGGGCTGTGCCTGCACAGGGCTGCGTTGCTGACTGCAGGAACTGCACCAAAGATGCTCCCGATTCGATCCTGGCAGCCACATTGAGCTGCTTGGCTGAGCTCTCCATCTGCGAGGCTTCAACGTGAAACTGGAATAGTTGAGAAGTATTTTTAAGCGGGATTTGTGTTTATCCAGCAAAGCATCCTGGAAATGGTGGGATGTGGCGATTCCGGGGGGTGAATGTGATTAATCCATCCCACTAATTGGGTTGGAACACACTGCCCAGCCAGGGCTGAGCCATCGGCACGCTGAGCACTCGCACTCTTTGCTGGCAGGGCCTGGGCTGTTTGTATAGGTGAGGTTCCAGCACAGCCCCTCCACACAACTCCATCACGCTGATGGAAAGCCAGAGGTGTCAGAAGGCACAGGAAGGTTCTGCTGCTCAAAATGAGGCTGAGTGGACACTCAGTGCTGCACGCCGCATGCTGCAGGCCTCTGCGTCTTCAGGAGGATTATCTGAGCCTTACGCCATGTTTACTGTAAGCGTTTATCAACGTTGTTCCTTCTGGTAATGTTTATTATCAGCACGCAGAGAACACCAGCCCGGTCCCCTGGCTCCAGGAGGGCACTCTCTTCCCCCACAGAGCTGTAGCAGCTCACACCCGTAACCTGCTTTCCTGCTGAAAAGCAAGGCGCGTCAATTAGATTCATTCTAAATTTAGGATTGATGAGTTCGGTCATTACTGGTCTGATTTATCCAGGCAGATTTCAAGGGAAAGGTATTCATAAAGCAGCCGCCGCTTGCTGAGAGCGCACCAAGCCCTCAGCTAGAAGCACACGAGAATCAGTTAGGGAAGAAGAGAACACTGGATCGTGTCGACAGATGTTGGTAAACCATCTTCCAGGCTGAAATTTGTCCTGGACAGCAAAGCCAAGTGCTCCTACAGAGCAAAGACAGCGGGGCCACCAGCAAAGCCCATCAGCTGCACATCAGCCCGCTGCACCAAGAGATGCACTCAGTGCCCACAGCACCCCGAGCTCCACTGCATAACCTCACATTTGGTCAATAAGTGCAAAGAAGGACAGCCCAATTCTTATCATCGGGCTCCCAAGAGATTTGACATCCTTGGCATTGTGTCCTAAGAGGAAGGAAATTTCTCACTTCCCCAGCTATTTCAGTTATATAAATCAATTGTTGAAGGGTAGCTGAACCGGTCTGCACATAGGAAGCCAGGCCGCTGCCCAGGGCTGTTACACATGGGCAACACCAAGATGTGGCCCCTGGGTCCCTCGGCACCATCACCAACACCGGCCCCCCTCCACCATCAGTCGCCTCCTATGAGCCACCTCAGGTCGCTCTGTGAGCATCAAGCTACCGGTTTGCAATGCCAGGCAACCCAAAGGCAAACACTGCAGGTATGCTGGTGCCTCACCTGGTCACTAACGCCTTAATTACCTGCAGCGAGGACTGATGAGGCAACAGAATCGAAGTGTGAACGTTGTACAATGGAGCTGCAGTAAGGACAGGGCAACTCGCACACGGCAATGGTGCATCCATGGGTCCAGCCATGCTGCGGCCGTTCCTGTCCCCCCCCAAAGCTGAATTTGAACTCTCCTGACCAAAAAAGACCCAAAGTTTGTTCTCCTGTGATTGAGATGGATTTGGTTGGTGTGATTTGGTTCCATAAAACAGAGCACCTGTTACCCTGTGACTCTCTATGGCAGTCGGCCCTGCAGTGTGCATGCAGCACCCGCTGCCTCTGGCATTCAAACCAGGGCAAAAAGCAGCATTAGTAAGGCTTCCAAAACCATCCACACTGCAGAAAAGGGAACCGATCAGCACAGGGGCACTCTTTAGTGTCCCCTCGTTACTCCTTGGCTGCAGCTCTCATTGGTATTTTCGGCTGCAGGCCAAAATTGTGAAAGCGGACACTACATCAGCCCAGCAAGATGATGGAACCCCAACGCCTTGCATGGAGGGAGGGCACGAGCTGCAGGCTGGGGGGAAGCGCTTCTCAAAGAGGTGTTCTTCCAAGCAGGAGCACTGGGGGTATTTCACACCATGGCAGATACTGCAGAACCCTGCACGCCAAGAGGCGCGAGCAGCCCGCAGGATCTGAGAGCTGGGCAGTTCTAATTTGCTGCTCCATGCTGGCCTGAGCAGTAGGAAAGCTTCAAGTCCTTCTTCCACAGCATCAGGATACTACCAGGTAACACCCTCCTCCATAAAGAGAGCAAATCTCCACTACTGCTTTTACTCCTCCTCCCCGCTTTGGGAAATGGCAGCAATGCACTGCCATGTTCTGCGGGCTCAGCGGACTCCCCAGCTTCACACCGAAGGTATCAGAGCCAAAAGCATCAAACTCTCTTTGGCCCAAACAGCTGAACTCCATCGAGATGAGAGCCATCCATTCACAGCTAAACCCAGCCAGGGCTTTTTCTCCTTCTTGCTGCGCTAAGGTTGACACCGTGGTTCTGCCCCTCATGCACTTGAAGCACTCAGTCTGTCACGATGGGAACTGGGCAATTAACTTGGGATAAGCTACTTCACAATCTTCGAGGAGCTCTCAAAAGTTAGAACGCTTGTTTCAAAGAAGGAAAAATAAAGCACACAAGCTGCTTTTTGTCTTTTCCTGGTCCCCAACTCGCTGCTTGCAGACAATCTGCCTCCCGCGCAGCGCTCCGGGATCACTCACAGCACTGAGATGGGATGGAGGCACAGGGCAGCACCTCGGGGCCGTTCTGTCTGCCTGCTCACATTGCTGGGCTGCTCCCTGTGAGCTTCAGCCACTGCCTGAATTCAATAAACTCCCAGAAAAGCCTTCAGAAAAAAGTGATCGGAGTGAGATGAGGAGAGCTCAGCCTGCAAGCTCAATCTAAAGGCAGATTGCTGTGAGAAATTCATCTTCTCTCGGCAAACTTTCTGCTTGCTGCACTCTGGAAGAGAGCTGCAGTCCTTCACACGGTTTTCTCGTGCTCCGTGCTGAACTCATTCAAACAAACGTCAGCAATGCCGGGTTCCCGACTCGTTCAGCCGTTACATTTCAGTGTCCTATTCAGGTGAAGCAGAAAGCAGAGCGTTCCTTTGCCTTACAGCCCTTCATCGGCAACGCGCTGCCAAGAGCCCGCATCGCATCGCATCGCATCGCATCGCATCGCATCGCATCGCATCGCCGCTCTCCTCGTTCTCAGCCCGGCTTTTCCATCGCGGACAGGAGAGAAAAGTTACGAGGAAGGCTGCGGATCGATGAGGAATCGCGTTCCGAGCGGCACACGGCAGGCCGGGGAGGGGGAGGTGCGCGAAAGGTGGCAGAGCACAGACAGGACACAACTTTATTCGGAACCGCGTTCGCTTCGCCTACGAACCCAACGGCCCCCAGCGCGGAGCGGCGGCACCGCCGGGAGGAGAAGCGCGCGGTGGGAGCGGGCGGGGATCGCGGCGCGTTTCGCACCGCACCGCACGGCGCTGGCAGCGGCCCCGCACGCACCTCCATCTTAGGATCTTCGGTCCCGTGGCGGCTGCGGCCCATCTGCCCCCCCAGCCCCTCCCCCACGCGGCGTTCTGCTCGCTCTCCCCCCACCCCAACTTGCTCCCTCTCCCCCCCCCCCCACCCCCAGGCACTCTGCGCTGCCGCCCCTCCCCCCGCTGCCCTCCCTTCCCCTCCCCCCCTCCGCCGCCGTCGCCCATCGCGGGGCGGCCGTTCCCGCGGGCAGCTCCCGGGATGCGGCCGGGCATTGCGGGCACCCCCCCAACCAACCCCCAACCAACCCCCCGCACCAC